>NC_092868.1:33456-101098 GCF_032062135.1 Pyxicephalus adspersus
GTGATGAACGAACGTCCGTTCACTTTCCTGTCGTGCACATAGTTCCTCTATCGCTTAAACGATCGTATCTATTGTGTGTACAATATCTTCGAACGATCGTGTCGTTACCTCTATGTGCAAGATCGGTGCTATACGATCGTTCGTGTATATCGTGCAGGAACGTTCGTCGTTCGTTTTCCGACGATAATAATTGGAAGTGTGTACGTAGCTTTAGCTCTGATGAGGACATTGGACACTTTAGTAAGGGATGTTTCCGTGGAATGGGCAGCTCACCAGACTGGAGGGGGTCAAGGAGAGAGTTGGTGCTCAGGTAATGGGGGAGTGTTTTGTAGATAAGGCTCTCAAGAAGTTGGAAACATATAAAAGAAGAGAGATAGAGCAGTAGCTAGAAGGTAGGGATGGGTGTAGTCACTAAACGTACGTGCTCTGGACTGTGCAAGCGCAGAGAGCCAGGTGTCACTCATAGGGGAATAAACTTCCCCCAGAGTGACGTCTTGATGCCAGAACCCACCAACTTTCCCATCGCAGGTCTGAGCCCACAGACACAACCCACCCCACCCACTGCCCTGAGCCTGCGATCCATACCGGTGACATGGTCTTAGGCTCTGGCCCTGGTCCTTCTGACCCCACTGGGAGACACACTGGGCAGAGCCACGGACCACAGGTTGGTGACCGCTGGTCTATATTGCATCTTAAGACCTGGGAAATGACATTCAGTTAATATATAATTGACATGACTGAGAGCTATGGAGCAAACTTGGATATATATGGGTCATTTGGTCTATATTTCCAGAAAGTTGTATGAACATCTGTTTTTTTCCTAGTGATGCAATCACTGTCCCATAGCTGCACCACAGACTCCCCAAATATTTTTACAGTGTTTGTACTCGGTTGACCCTAAATACCACCTTCCTTGTCCTTCCTACAACTTTCTAAGCAATATAGTCATAGAATTTTAAAGATCGTTGCGAAAGGCGTCAAGTAGGAAAAACAGCTTATCCACCATTTTTACACAGCTTGGAATGCAACCAATGATTTCTCACCCATTTTGAGTCCAGCGAACTGATCCCCCATGTAATGTATTGTTCATATTAGGCTGATGACAGCTGTACTGATTTCAGGGCAGTGAGCTAAATGAAAGCAAGTCACTAATGCTATAAATTCCATCAAATTAATATGAATAATAAATTAACAGTCTAAATTAAATTTTAAATGAAATCCATGCAGCTCTTTATGTTAGAGCACTTTTTAGCTAAGTCAAATTCCCAGGAAAGGTGATGATAGTAATAGTTGAATATCAAAGCAGCCCTGACATGAGAGGTAAATATTTCTTTATTACAAGACCTAATAATTGCTGCAAACCTTTTAGTGACTGTACAGCTTCCAATTTAAAGCCTTAGCTGGAGTTTTCAAAGAAAGGCAAATCCCTAAAGACGTTATATCTAGTCATAACTGTTGAGTGCTGCCAGTCTTTAACGTAACCACATTTAGAACTGATAATATTTGGCAATTGTCAGGAAACTTAAAGTGTTTCTAAAATATAATTTTAGCTTTGGATAAAATGGGGAATGTTTTAAACCCATGTCAGGTTTTTTTAGGGCTCTGCAAGAGAGATTTTTCCTCACTTCCTGTCCTGGAGAAAACTTTTTTTTTATCAGACTAGAAGTTAATTAATATTCCAAATGGAGCCTCCAGGACAGAAAAACTCTTTTAGATTTCTATTTCTATCTCACTTCATGCCTCACTCTGACTCCAAAAACTAAAGGTAACATTCACCAGTCACATTCACCAGTCACTGCAGCTCAGGGTGGTCATTGGCTAGAGGTATCTTTAGATAAGTATATTGATTGTCTTTCATCTGACAAATCATTAAGTAGCTGAACATTGGCCAACAGTATCTGAACAGAATTCTAACACTTAAGGCTAATCTGAAAGAATTCTGTCTTTTTGGATCATGATTTTCTTTACAGGCAGTAAGACTTTGTGAATACATTACACTCAGTGCCAGTCCCTCACTTAGAAGGATTGCCCCTCCTTTGAACCCAGATCCATCGGTACCTTTATCCTTCTTAGGCATTTCTAATTCTCATGTATAGATCTCTATAAACAATGCACTTTACAATTTAAATTGTAGCTCTGCCAGGGCAGACAGAAAAAAAGAGGTTACAAAACACCTGTAAGTTTTTTCAGTTTTCCCTAATAAATCTACCCGATATGTATGAGTGGCAGGACTTTTTACTTTGCCCACATTCCTTGTAATAAAAGATCACCCTTTTTCTGAATGTTGGGAAGTAGGTTAGCAGAAGGAATGCTAAATGTTACTAAATGGCCTATTCTGTTCTCACACAAGGCAGCAAGTTCAAGGTAAACCACTATCTAGGTCCTGGAGGTCTTTGTATACAAATGTATGCGAACATCTCACCTACCTGATTACTTTTTGCTTACTTTCAAATTCTCCCATCACCTTACTTGTACCCTACACTCATGCACAAAAATTATACAATATTAATTTTAGACAAACAATAGCAAATTTCAGAACACCAAACCAAAAGTATCAAAATGAAAATTTGATCCTACCACTGAGCTTTTATTGTAACATTTGATTTACGTCTCAGTATGTTGCTCAGCTGATCAATAAAATATATTATAAATAGACTTTCCTTGATTGTCTAAATCTATTGTGCAGAACATAAAGCTTTATTTTTAGGGTGCTCCCATTAATACTAATAAAATCACAGGTGATCCCATTGGAATAAATTAAAAAATCTGCATTAGCGTTGGTGACATTTAATGATTCATTGGTGGAAGACAGAGATCTGCAGGCTTATTTCAGATGTTAAGAGTGTCTCCCAAGGAGACACAGAATCGATAGGACCTTTTCAGCAGGCAAAGTTGTAATTAAAGAGGTAGAAGGATGGTCACCGTCACATCTTACAAGGTCACCTCGATGATTCCATCACAGCCCAAATTCACATGTCTCAATCTACAATATATATTGCAACAATTCTTCTATATTTAGACTTCATTTTGCAATTAATATTTGGCTGAACTGTGTTTTCAGTTTCAATATGATAGCTTTTTTAAGCACTCCAACCCCGAGATAAACAATGTGCTGTAATTAATGCTAAATAAACAAAACAGCCCCTTCCTCTTTTATTATGTTAGCTTGTTAGTTAGTTAGTTAATTGGATTCATTAACAAACCACACTGATAAGATGGTAGGATGCCCCGTAAGGTTATGGTTAGGCATCCGAATAATATAATGATTCAATTAGATTTACAGATCAGGAATATTGTTGTATTGGATTTAAATTATTGATTTAATAAATCTTATATATTTGACTGGGGTTTTGAGTCAGTGGAACTGGTACATTTAGAATGTTGGCACAGATACAATGAGGACTGAGTTTGGACTGATGATATTGACATATTGAGGTTAGTGTTTTAGATGTGATTCTGGTACACAGAATACTAGTTTATGGGGGTTTCAGACCAGCATTACGACTACACTAAATTTAGGGGTTTTTAATTGATTCACTTGGGGTTATAGATCAGCATCATACTTTGAGTTTGAAGTGGTAACGCTTGCACCTTAGAATGGAGTTTCATATTGGTAGTATCAGTATATGAGCATGGGAAATTGTGATTCTAGCACAATAAGGTTGGTATTTCAGATCAGGTATTTCAGCACTCTAGATTTTTGGTTAGAGTTCAGTGATACTGGTCCACAGAGGTTTGGTTTTTGTATTGTTCTCCATGATTTGAGTTTCAGATTAGTGACACAGGTACATTAGTGACACAGGTTGGCTCCTCGGGGTTGGCACGAATTCCAACAATGTTATTTAGTTTGTGTATAAATATGTTGCTAATGTTTCCCCCAGATGATGCCATCAATTGTCTTTTAGATAGTAAGCTTTTTGGGGCAGGGTCCTCTTCTCCTCCTGTATCACATATCTGTGTCATTTGCAACCCCTTTTTAATGTACAGTGCTGTGTAATATGTTGGCGCCATATAAATCCTGTTTATTATTATAATTATTACTATTAATTATAATAAAAATAATAATACTATACAATACAAAAGGATTTTCTGAGTTGAATTTGCAAATAAATAAGTGTCACATTTTAAGGAATATTGCCAACTGAATTCCAACAACAAGTCCAAATACCCTCTATGGACAGGTTTGAAACTGTTTTTCCCAAAAATAATTTAAGTTTGATTTACTGAAAAGATATATGTTATTTTATATTATTATCTATTAAGAAAATTGGGAAATGCCCACCTGGCCGTCCCTAATAATTTGGCGACAACACCAAGTTCATGAGTTTTGAAGTTACCTGGAAAACTCATGAATCAGTTTTACTAACTATTCTTTAATTTGCAGAAAAGCAAGATGATTTGTTGGACTGTTGACATTTAAATAGGTCTATCCCTTAATGTGGGTGTAAATACCATGTCCATGGCCTTTACAATCTACTCAAAAAGTTGGTGACCATGGATAAGAAGCCAGAATATTTCTGACATTCTACAATTTTGTTCTGCCAATGAAAGCTTAATTTTCAGGTCTGTTTTGATAAAAGACCATTTCATATACAGTAATACATCGGCTGAGGAGTGGCCCTGCTAACAAATTTTTCAGTAAACACATTTTCTGTTTGTTTAAGAGACCTGGCTAACAAATATGGACTCGGCTAACAAATGTAAAAACAAAAAAGCAGGAATCTGCTGGTGTGCAGGATGGAGGTTAGAATGGGGGGGGGGGGGTTGCATGACTTGCAGAAGAATTCTTTTGCTAAACACAGCTGAGGTTGTGAGTGATCTTAGGGTGACTAAGCTCTTCATCAACATCTTGTAACTCTTTAAATAATAGTTGCTTCTTTGGATACTTTTGTGTCCCATGCCTGTGCTAGACATGTGAATCATCATGAGAAATATGTACATGAAGGTTGTTGTATCACCCTGACTGGCTCAGCAGAGGAAGAGCCCACATAGGTATAAAGTCTCTTAACATCATCCAATGGTTTTTCATGCATTATCATTTACCAGAAATGAAGGGAAATGCAGTTCCAGTAGTATCAAATACCCAACTGCTTATTTAAGCCATACTAAAAAAACATTCTACTTGGGACTAAATGTAAGCCTTAGAAAAAGACTTTTGAGGTTTTACTTCTAAAAAACAATTTTTGTCCAAAGACGACTCCAAGGATACATTTACAGTATTATTATATCTGTTCAACAAAAAGTGCTCTTTCTTCAGTCCTGTGCAAATTGAGGTGGGTCAACCTACTAAAAAAGAAAAGATCTGCTAAAAAGTGCACTACAAAGTGAAACTTCTGTATAAATGCATAGCCCTGAGCTCATACCATGTAGTATTTTGTATTTGCAGGGAGGGACAGGATCACAAATCATTTTTTGGCAGTTACTATGGGCATAATGGGTCCACTACTGTAGGCTGAACTACTAACCAGTAGGACCATACTCACTGTGTACATGGCCTAAAAAGATGTTGTGTACCCTAGTATAATACTCCTCTCCTATCAGCTATATAAAAAACATAAAAGACTCCTTTCACCTGCAGCTTTGTCTGTATTCTTCCCTGCAAACTCAAATAAAATAGTACACAGTTAAAGCAAATCATATTATATTTACCCAGAATTAACATATTATAATGCTCTTCTTAGTATATTAACCAAAAACCACTTCTCCTTTATATGTTATATCAACCAATGGCTTTTTAAAAACTTTCAAGGACATTAAAGTGCAAAAGTTGAAGGATTGATTTCCTGGAAACCAATACTTTAGCCAGGCTGAAGGCATTTAGCGGTGTCTCTAACTTGGTAGAGGTTTCTACAATACATCTTGTCTGTATTTAAAGCCCACTTCCTATTTATGAACAAACTGATGGATTGTAAGAGTGGAAAAAGAATCACTGAACAAGAGCTTTTTAAAAGTCTCATAAAATAAAGATTGTGAGTTAGTGATTACAGAGGACAAGGCCAATGATATACTTATTGTAGCTAATACTTCTTCAAAAACCTAGAAGATGGGAAGTGAAAAGGTTGTACCCAGGGGTCTACTATGCTCACTGGAACAGAAGAATATTCCTGCCTAGAAACCAAATCTCTGTACGGTTCATACTAAGAATTTCATCCTTGGAGTAACTTAATGGCTGGGTACAGTGATTTAATGCTCTGACTTGCTTATTTGTATTATACATTTGAGAAGTTGTAATGTAAAGTATTAAACAGACTGATATGAATATTAATATCTTTTATATAATATTTAACATTTATGCTGCTGATAAAATGATGTGACAAATCAAGCAGCTGATTTTATCCTGTAATATTCTAAAGTTGCATTTGGTTGTTATAATACTTCTTACCACAAACACGTCCAATGCACTTCTTTCCTTGTGGACATTTACACATATATTAGGGTCATATTCTGTATACTGGATACACATAGTCAACAAATAAGGATGATAATGGGAGTTTTAGTGTTATTAGCGATTCTTGTTTTGTATTATTAATGGTTTTCTCTTGTTCTGTTCATAGTTTGGATAGTAATTCATCTAGTGTTTGCAGTAAATGTGTTCACTGTGATGAAGTCATTGCACACCTGTTTTGGTGTTACTGTTTGAGCTTGGATTGACCATTAAAGCAACCTAAACATTGCATATTTTGTTTTTTTTCTATAAATGTTTTAATGCAGATTCCTCTTTAATTTTTATCCTGAATTCAGTTAGCCTGTATCAGACCCTGTAAAACCGCCAAGTGCCCTAGCTGCCATTTCAGTGTGTTTTCCTGCTGTTGCATACTAGTTATCTTCCATTGGGACAGAAGGCTGTGTTGGGACTAGGTAAGTGTGATAGGGATCTGTGTAGGGAATGAGCGATGTAGGTTACTTTGACAGGCAGACTGTAGATTATCATTTCTCTATTGATCACAACATTAGGGTTACAAGGGGTTGCTGACACAGATATTGTATATTTCAATTGACCTGTGTTGGGACTGGCACTGCCCTGGTATTCATTTGTCACTTTTTTTCACAAGTTTAAAATTTGTGTGACCATTGCAACTTAGTCTGCATAGTTAATTTTTCAGTTTGTGCATTCTTAAACAGGAAATGTTATTTCTGATTTGGGTGATGTGTTCTGAAAGTAATATAATGAACCCATGAAAAAAATGCAATGCCTTTTGTGCTTTAAGAATGTTTGTTCAGTTGTGTACTGGGAATTTTATCTAGGTGATGTGTTGTAATCAATCTTGGACCAGATCCATTCCAGGTTTGCTGGATCACCCAGATTTACCCATGAAAGTATATCTTCTACAGGCTTGGAGAGCTTTAATAAATCAGGTCCAATGTTCTGAAAAAAAGTGCATTACACTTACAATGTATTTTTTTAGTAATTTGCACAATTCTACTTTTTGTCTTTTATCTGTTGTTGTCACAACAAATAGGATGTACCTGTTGGTGTTCATTCCATATTTCATACATAATATGTGATAGCCACAGTTCAGATAAAATTCCAAAGTTCTATTTACTCCTAAACTTGATAGATGTAGGTAAGAATACATCTTCAGACTGTTTAAGGTGACTGAAGTTTAGGAGGAACAAGGGTGGCCTGAAGAAGATTAGGCAGTGGCCCTAAGCTCGGTATGTGGGAGGATGGAACCTAGAACACAACCAAGCTGAAGTTTCCAATCATTTTTTGATGGAAGATTGCTTAATGGGCCTTTTCAGGTTTGTTAGTGCTGCTGTCCAAATGTGCTTTCCTGGGCATTTGAAGCCGTATAGTCAATGTATTGCATGCTCAAGGGTTGACGCTCTAAATTACAAGAAGGCTATTTGAGCTTTGTGATACCATTCGGTGAAATTGGGGAACCACAAGGTTCCTTTTAACCAGTAAACCTAGAGGGCTACAGTCCTAATTGTTGTTAAAAGTGACTCATGTCTAATATAAAGTGCATTTATTGTTCCAGTTTGATATCCTTCTTATAAATGCTAACACATAATTATTATAGTGATTCCAGAACATCATAGGCAGGATTTATGAACCCTAGAAAGTAAAATGAAGGATTTGCATCTCATCCTATAAACTGTAAAAAAAAGTCCCTTTTCCCACCCCAGTACACATTTTCACCCATATTTGTTATAAAAAAAATAAATGTTTATATTTCTGATACATCTGATGATCTTCTTATGCCTTTTTGGTTTATTTTGGGGCTCTGCCAAGACTATAAAAAACACCTGAATTTTCCCTATTGACCGGCCAGTAGGTTCTAGAACAGAAACATATTTGAGCATTATTATTATTATTATTACATATTATTAATAATATTAATAATAATAATAATAATATTAATAAACAGGATTTATATAGCGCCAACATATTATGCAGCGCTGTACATTGAATAGGTGTTTCAAATGACAGACAAATACAGACAGTGACACAGGAGCCCGAAAGGACCCTGCCCCAAAGAGCTTACAATCTAGGAGGTGGGAGGAAGTATCACACAATAGGAGGGATGGTTCTCTAGTGCAGGGATCCGCAAAGTTTTATGGCTACTAGGTCATTTATTGGGTGGGCGAGAGCACACTAGGCCGGACTCGCCCTAATGGCTGCGCCCACTACCAGGGAACGCCCCTGAAGTGAAATCCCTCTCCTCCCTATGAATTGCGGAGGAGGGGGATTTACCTTCAGGGAGCTTTCCCTATTTTCTGCAGCGGCGGAAGTATCAACACTGGCTGCAGTAAATAGGGGAGCAACTTGCAAAGGGGCAGAAGCGGAGCTTTTGCGGCTCCGGTAGTTCCTAATGCCCCCTGGCCTATCCGCCAGCAACCCGCGACTCCGGAGCCGCGGGTTGCCGGCCGGCATTAGGACGGATCAGCCAGGGGGCGTTAGGCCGGAACAAACTACCGGCTAGGCCATATCTGGCCAGAGTTTGCCGACCCCTGCTCCAGTGTTTATTGAAGATGCTGCTTTTCCTGAAGCTGTCATCTCTCTCCTATTTATATCTTGTGCTGTCATTTAAATTTACACCACTTTACTGAGAAGCAACCAGATAAGTAGGAGATAGATTGAGATAGCACCTGAAGTTTTGTCTTTTCCTTTTGTGGTGCCTTTGTGCTGTTGTCTTCTTAAGGTGCGTACACACTTCCAATTTTTATCGTTCCAATCGAACGACGAACGATCGATTGGGCAAAAAATCGTTCGTAAAAAAGTAACCAACGACGCCGACGAACGAGGAAACTCGTTGGAAACGAACGACCGGACCGGCGGATCGGATTGGACGACGATCGTTGAACATCGTTCGTGTGTACGGTCGTTCGTTGATCGTCCATGTTCAGAGCATGCGTGATGAACGAACGTCCGTTCACTTTCCTGTCGTGCACATAGTTCCTCTATCGCTAAAACGATCGTATCTATTGTGTGTACAATATCTACGAACGATCTTGTCGTTACCTCTATGTGCAGTATCGGTGCTATACGATCGTTCATATATATCGTGCAGGAACGTTCGTCGTTAGTTTTCCGACGATAATAATTGGAAGTGTGTACGTAGCTTTAGTTGTGACTTGTAAGAATTTCCGCATTCTATTCATTTATCTTTCACCTGCCTTAACTTTGGTATTTGCACACTCCTGAGTACGTGGAGTTAGCTTTCACCTATGTAATGATTCTGCCTGAGTGTTGTCAGCCTCAATATTCACTTCATCCACATGCAATCCTTTTCCTATTGGTGTTACCCTAAGGTATCCTTGAGAAACAATTACATACCAAATGCAATCCCTGCATTACAAAGAAATACTGGGCATTTTCACCTATATAGAGGGTGCTCTCAGTGGCTTACTGCAGTTATTCCATCTTCTCTCATTATATTTGTTGAGATAAAATATTTATTATTAGTCAGAAAACCAAACCTACACATTTATTAAGAAAATTTGGCTGTACCACATAGGTATTATTACGATTTTAAAATGTTAACCTACATGGGGATTGCTTTACTAAAGAAGTATAGGATGTTCCAATAGCAAAATAAATAATCTCTTTGTAAGGAATATTTCACCTAAATTAGAAAAGAGGATAAAACTCCGCTGATTTCAACCATACAATCATGTGCAAGAAGAATCAGATTTGTGTGATAAATGTACTCCTTGCAGCAAACAGTCCTTGTAAACATGTTTAAAAGCTAACATTTCAGTGGCCATTTCCTTCCTCAAGGCAGCATAGTGCATTGTAGTGATGCAAAACTTCATGTTGTGTTTCAAAGTAAAAATTATGTTTTTATTTAGATTTCTTTGCTTGTGATTGTGTATTCTTTGCTAGGTGACTTTTTACCAAATTCATTGAGCTCAATTACCTAATGTAAGGTGATAATTTACCTTGGTAACAGCCTAAATTAAAGAATCCAATATTGCACATTTGATGTAACCTAATATTGTAGGAATCCTGAAGCTGTAGAATTGGGGGTTACGCAGACTGAGGTAGACAACTGTGGCGAGAAGTTATTAGGAAATTGTATTATTAGTAGAGTTTCTTGGATGGAATATTTTGGGGAACAATAAGAGGGGAGCATTTGCCTTTCTATAGCTAATGTATAGATAGCTCTGAGGGGTACTGGAAAGAAACAAACACATAATTGTTCTACAGCCTCTACTAATAAAGGAAAGTGCAGTCATTAAAGAATAAGTATTTCACAACATTAGCAGCATGGAAACTCACCACTGTAAGTCACCCAAGGTAAATTTAAATTGTATTTTTTAAAGTAATCAAATGCCTAGGAGAGGGTTTGTTTTGTAGTTTGTATTTAAAAACATTCCAAAAATTCACTTAATTCTTGTGAAGATCTTTCAATTTTGAATATACTGTGGACTTTCCCTAAAGTCCATAGAAATTTGTCATCATTTCTATATATCCATGGAGGATTGAGGTGTCAGTCTTCTGTCTTACCTTAACAACTGCTGCTTTAGTGCCTATCTGGGGTTCCCATAATGTCTGACCTTCCTAACTACAAGAGGTGATGCCTTACTGACCCCATAGGACACCATGGAATTATATTCAGTCTGAACACACAGTTCATCCATTCATTGCTATCTTCTAAATGACTAGTGTTTGCCCTTTCCAGACATTGTTCCCACATTCTGAACAAACGTTTGGCTGCCCATAGAGATGAGAATCCACCACTCTAGACAGGGACATTCATCCAGGGACATTCATCCAGCTAAAAGAGAACAACATTCACTTGAAATTTTCGCTTTTGTCTTTTTTGTTTATTCTCCATTGCTAGAGAAATAGTCCCTTATCTAGGTACATTTTTTTCTTGTCTTTTGATTTATAGCCTCTCTGCTTCCAGTCTTCTGGGCCTGTTATAGCGTTAGCTGGGCTTATTTGTGCTGGAGAGATTCTTTATGGATTTTTCGGTTGCTGACCCTTACCTGTACCTGACATTCCATTTGTACTCAGCCTGGATTGACCTCTGCCTGTGACCCTGACTCTGCTTGTGCCCATTACTTTGTACCTTGTTTGGTGGACTGTTCTTCTGTGTTTGACTTCGACTTGTTTTATGGATTTTCTGTTGATTTCTGTACTATTTATCTGTGGGCTCCTGGTCAGCTGCCCGCCCATCACCTGACACCATCGTCTGCGCACTGGGGGCAACTGAGTGCTGGGAGACGCAACCACTCTCTCGAGGCTGAGCGGGGGCTTGCTATAGGTGAAGATTGTGGGGTAAGATTGGGGGACTGGTGTCTGGTGAGTACTGGTGCTGGCCAGGGCCTTACATTATAACAGGCCACAACAACAATATAAATACCTTCTCATATCATGGAGGATTTGCGCCACAAGTTTGATCATTTTAATGCAGTCCTGTAAATTATATTTTCGTCTGCGACCACTCTCATCAGGCAAGGGGAGAGAGTTGGCCTGGTCATGTTCCTTCTTCAGGGGGAATCCCAGGCATGGGCTTTTAACCTACCACAAGGGTACCCTGCCCTCTCTTCTGTGGACAACTTTTTCAAAGCCATGGTAATCCTGTATGCCGACCTAGACCTAGCTTCTACTGCTAAAGCAAAACTACGAAGTCTCTGACAAAGTCACAGACGGGCAGAGGAGTACTCTGCGGAGTTTTACCACTGGGCTGTTAGTTGCCAATAGAATGATCCTGCGCTTAAGAGTCAATTTTGTTGGGGGCTATCTGATGCCATCAAGGACATTCTGGTTAACCATCCCATGCCAGGGACCCTGGATGACACGATTATGTTAGCCATTAGAATTGTTTGGAGAAGCTGCCTGCGCCTACTGCTTTCCTCAGGGGCCTGGCTGTGTCTGCACCTAGTTCACCTTCCTTTCTGGCCAAGGAGCCTATGCAATTGGGCTCTTCAAGGCTCTCAGCCACAGAGAGGTGGAGGAGGGAAACTAAAGGACTCTGTACTGTCTATCTGTACTGTGGGGAACCTGGCCATTTTGTGTGAACCTGCCCCCAGAGGAAGTTGGGAAACTTCAGCACCTAGGGGGGCTTGGGGAAATGAGCAGGTATGTCCTCTAAAATCTGATTGCATTTTATTATCTGTTGAGATTTCCTGGGGTTCCTCTGTAGAGCATTGCCAGGCCTTGCTGGGTAATGGTCCTGCTGGCAATTATATGGATGAGGCTCTGGCACGCTCTCTGGGGATTCCTATTGTTAACCCACCTGAATCTTTGTGTGTTAGCAATGGATGACTCTCCTCTGCAGCAGGGTAAACCTATAACAGTTACCCCTGAGATTTTGGTAAAGGTGGGTGCCGCCTATTCCGAAATGGTAAATTTTTCTACTAAATATTTCTTCTTCACCTGTAAATTTGGGACTACCTTGGTTGCGCAGACATGACTGGGAATCTAATCAGATTATCAAATGGGGTGAAAAGTGTGTAGAGAAATGTTTGGTAAACTCACTACCTCTCCGTGTTGCTGGTACATCTCTAGAGAAGCTGCCCATTCCATATTCGGTCTTCTCTGATGTATTCTCCCCTCAGGCCATTGATGTCCTTCCAACTCCCCTGCCTTATGACTGCCCAATAGATTTGTTCCCAGGTACCATGCCACCCCGAGGGCAACTCCACAATCTCACAGGCCCTGAAAATTTGTCTATGAAAGCTTAAATAAATGAAAATTTGGAAAGGGCCTTATCTGCCCTTCTACATCTCATGCTGGGGCAGGCTTTTTTTGGTTGAGAAACCCTTTACCTCATATCGATGAGCTGTTTGGCCAGGTTGTTGCACATTAAATTATTGAAAACTTTTTACAAAGTGATTTTTCACACCTCTTTCTCGCTAAACCGCACCCTTCCTCTACTAGTACATTATCATTCCTGGATCGTTGCTATTTGTGTTAACATTTCAAGCATCTCCTTTGGAGAAAGAGAAATATAGGAAAGCATTAACTCTGATACAGGCAGAAGGGAGAAAATATAATGCTAAAATCCAGGCCAGGAGGCTCTGCTTGAGACGGATGAATTTTCAAATAACTCGAAAACGTTTCTGTGTCTGTGGATAAAAGCCTAAATTGTGCATTTTGGGAAGTGGTACAGTGCATTAAGTTAAGGGTACAAATAGTGTTATACCAAACGTCACAATAGGGTAGGAATCCACATTAATCAAAATGTATGGGATTTTGGAGAATTGGTGTGAGACAGTTTAGCAGAGAGATGGAGTGGTAGCCGCAACCATGCTGTGGGTCCTTACTGGGTTTCAGAAGGACAGAAATATGTGCTGATAGATGGCAGAATGTGGTCCTGGGGTATTAAATGCCTCCAAGAAAAGGTTGATTAAGAAGGGTTAACATTTGGGTATATTAAACATAGTAATGTGAGTTTGTCTGCCCCTTGTGCTTTGCCAGGAGCTGCATGAGACAAAGCTCCTACAGGGACATTGGTTTATTAGGGGAGCAAGTGGGTGGTATAGAAGATAAGCCTGAAGAGGTGTGGTACTCTTGAGGACCTCCGTGTCTTCTGGAGAAGTGCTATGATCTGGATGTAGGTTGTAAAAAGCAGTATAGAACTGACCAAAAGTTTCAGCAATATCCTCTAAAGAATAGAGAACTTGGCCCATAGAAGTGGTTATAAATAGAATACATGATTAGGTATGCTTCTTTCTAAAGGAGGAGGCCAAGGCTTTACCACACTTATTACTATGTGTGTAATAAAGGCACTTACAATTTGCTAGATGGGCCTTGGATTTGTAGTAACATAGAGATTTAATTTAGTCTCCAAGGGCCTGAAGCTGAGACTCAAGAGTTTGCTGGGCTTTATGCAAGGGTTCTAGGTGGTGTAGGTCATTCAGTAAGGAATCCACTTTAGCTTGCCTATTCCTTTTTTCAGTATGGCTTTGTTGGATGAGCATACCACAAATAAAACATTTATGAGTGTCCTATGTATGTAATAGATTAGTAGTGGAATTGGAATTACATGCAAAGAACTGGCGTAGCTGTGTCTAAATCATATTGACCACTTGCTGGTTCTGTAATTCTAAGAGGGTACTTTTAATTTGTACTATATAAATATCTAACCGATCTACTAATGTTTCAACTAAAATTTCTAAATATATATTTTTTTATTATTAAACAGGATTTACATAGCAATAATATATTACGCAGTGATGTACAATAAATAGGGGTTGCAAATGATAGACCGATGCAAACAGAGACACAGTAAGAGGCGAGGATCCTCCCCCCAAGAGCTTACAATCTAAGAGTTGTGGGATGTATCACACAATAGGAGGGGGGATATGGAGTGGGGGGTGAGTAGTGAGGATTTAGGAGATAGAAGAAGACGGGTAGGTGAGGTTAAAGCATTGAGTTTTGAGTGCCCTTTTAAATGAGCAGAAAGTAGGAGCAAGCCGAACGAGGACGAGGAGATCATTCCAGAGAGTTGGGGCAGCTCTAAAAACATCTTGGAGCCGTGCATGTGCTGAGGTTATGAGTGAGGAAGTCATTAGTAGGTCATTGGAGGAGCAAAGAGAGCGGCTAGGGGAGTATGTTTCTATCAGGTAAAGGTAAGTGGGACAATAACTGTAGAGGGATTTGAAGGTAAAGCACAGGAGATGAATTTAATTCTCCGGTGAAATGGAAGCCAATGGAGAGAACTACAAAGAGATGCAGCGGAAGAGGAGCGGAGGGAAGGATGGATGAGTCTGGCTGCAGCAGGGGGTAGGAAGGACTCTGTATGTACAGTCAGGTGAAAGAATGAGACTTACACCACCCCCTACTCTGTTGCCAGGTCTAGGGGTATGTGTGAAGTGCAGGCCTCCATGGGAAAGCACAGCAGCGGAGTCTGAGGAAGAAAGCTAAGTTTCAGTGCCAGCCAGGAAGTTTTAGATTAAGAAAAGAGAAGGTTGTGGATAGAGGTTAATTTTTTGCCAACAGATCTGGCATTCCATAGACCACCAGAGAAAGGGGGTAAGAACTTATGGGTAGGTTAACAGACTCCGGGGAGGAGAGGGAATAGAACCAGCAAAGAGAGTACAGGGTGAATGATACATTTTAACAGATAATGGTGAATCGCAGGAATACATTAAACAATATGGGAAACTGAAGTCCATGTGAGCAGGTCCTGTAATGTGATAGTATTGAGGCTTATCAGCTTGTTGAGTTCCAGGAGTGGGATAGGAAGAATCAGAGAGATGAAAAAGCAGTTCGGAATGACGCAGCTAATGTTGTGTTGGAGTCCAGGTGGATGGTGATGGTGATTCAGGCATGAGATCGAAATGTCAGAGTATAGTGGTCCAATGTCCAATCATGTTCTGAATTCCCGGTTCAATTCCCTGGATTCATTCCCATTCCACTTATAATTTGACACTTGGACCTTGCCTGATGTTTAAATAGAAGTGCTTTGGGCCCTGAATATGGACGAGAGTCTAGCCCTAATATTTTATACAATCTCTTTTTTGATATTTTTGTAGTTTTTTTGACAAATTGATCATTTTCATACAATATTTCTGCAATGTCATTGTAGCACCTATTGGCAGTATTTATAGAATATAAACTTATATCGTGATGGTGGCTTTGATCTCTTTTTTAAAGAAATTTTTAAAGTTCATCACTTGTTCATCAACTTGTGACTATCAATCTATTTAAGATGAAGATTGGCTTATTCATAGCTATTTAGATTACACAAATCTTGGTCCTGATAAAGCAGTGGCATTGCTAAATGGATATTGACCGCTTTTGTACACAAAGACTTTACATCAATTTATTGACCAACTATATTAAGGTTTTGGATTGTGTTGTTCCACCCTACTTGTTATTATCGTTTCTTTTGTGCTAAATTTTAAAATGTTTGTAAAATAAAAAATTAAAAATTATTTGCTACAAATAATTTTAAAATGTAAAGTCTAAAGTCCCAAAGAAATGATGTTTGTGATGTTTGGTAATTTGCAGCATTGTTGTTAAGCTTTGATTTTAGGATATGGCCTTGTACTCTGACAATGCTGACCCACAATTTTTGTATTTTCAACTGAGCAGTTTTATATATTTAGGTGGTTTCAGCTGACCTATTTAATTGTTTATATAGTGTAAAATAACTGTTGAATGCAACACAAAGAATTTGTGGCTATGCTTCATTGGTAAGTGTGGATTTGGTCTTTTCAGGTACAGAAAACATAAACAAACCAAATTTATGGCACATATACATACATATACAAATACATATAGTTGCCTCTTTTTTGAATGCATCTCCTACATTTCTATTTGAACCCACCATGTAAATGCTATCTTATAATATAATATATAATATATATGCTATCTTATAATATATACATCCAGCCCCTGTGGCCCTATTGAACCTGCTAATGTGAAAATAAGACATACACATGTCTGCAAGCACTTCGTATCATGCTCAAACCTTAACCAAATGGTATGGAGATTCACAAGAACTTACTGCAGCTTCTGTGGGTCTGTAAAATCACATCAATATAACTATGTGTTGAGTTCTTGCCAGTGTTTAACCACCTGTAATTTAGAGGGCCCACGGACACTTTCTGGTTACTAGTAAGACAGACTGTTTTCAGATGGAAAGATGGCCCTATGACAAAGCAGTAAAGGTAGTAAAACTGGTACATTTTTAAAAACTCCTATTCATCTAGAATGTGTGCTTTATTAAATTTGATCACACATTTTATATACCTAACTCTCTCAATCTCCCTGATTGTACATTATATAGATGCATTGTTAAAGGAGGTTCTTGAACTAAACAGATATTGATAAATGTAAAGTGGAATGTACATTTAGATTGCAAAGTCCAGCATTAGGAGATTTCCCCTACGTTTTATCTTCTATCATTTCAGAGTTGTTTCTGAAGTACAGTTTGCTCTGCAGGCTCATTTACTGGCCGATGTGGACCAAAACCTTATTGTAATGATTTAACCTTTTCTGTTATCACACAGTTTGTAAATTGCCATTCTGGGCCTGGATATCTTTTAGCTTCTGTTGAAGCCAAAGAAACCGAAAAGAATGAAAAGGAAAACATTTTACAAAGCTATCAGGATTGGTTTCTATTTGCAATACAACAGGTCTGCAAAAGTATAACTACCACAATTAATGGATCTGTACAAAGCATGGGGACCATTAACTTATTGATTGCCTTTTACTGTGAGGAGCCATCTTTGTATGATGTGTACCACAATCAGTGTATTTGGTGTAGTCTTGTGGCTTTCTTTCCATCCTCTGTAGCCTCCGCCTCTCTGGTAGGAGGAGAGGAACTCTGTTCACAGAGAGGGAGCTCAATTCTTTCTCTTGCAGCTCAGTTCTGCACCTCATCTTCACAACGCCACCACCAATCACAATTGTGGCGACTGGGAGACTGCTAATTAGATCATTGGATTTTATTTGTTCAATGAAGTGGACAGAGAGCGACAGAAGAAGGGATCTGAGAAGACGAAAAGGGAACAAAGCTAATTCTTGAAAAATCTGAAATATGGATTTATTGAGTCCCCAGGGCCTTTTTCTGGAAGATATCGGAGCATCCTGCGGATAAATAGACAGCAATATAGCCCCCCCCCCCACATTAGGACTGGAAAATCCGCGGGCACTGTGAAGAATACATCTTCAGCACTGGAGATAGAAAAGCATTTTCTATTCATCTTGGTGGGCTGGGAAATAGATGTGTTGCTCCAACAAGATGGAATCCTAGTGCAGCTGCACAGACAGAAAAACAACAAGAGGACAGTGCAGGCAGAGGGAAGGATGGAGGGGAAGGAAAACTGTGAGAGGTTCCCTGCACTGCTGTGTGACTAGAAACCATAATTACATCACAAAGGAGAAATTATTTCACTCAGAAAACAGAGCTACTGGGGGGGTGGGCTGCTGGAAAGACAGATACACACAGTGGGGAGGGGGAGAATCGCCTAAAGCTTGCAGGGCAGCAGGAGAACGGACATTTTCTTCCCCTTTCAGCTGGGAAATCTATGGCACACCTTTTCGCCCTGCGTCTATTCACCTCTGTGCAGCAAAGCAGGAGATCTGCAGCTGTGTGCCGTCGGCCCTGCAGGTGCAGCTGGGAGATTTGCAGCAATTTGCCTCCTGCTTTTTGGCTGGACTAAGAAGGAATTAAAGACAAGAAGCAAATTACTGGGCAGAATCACATTTTGTATAGAAAGCTCCCCTTTTTATGGAGGAGAAAAGGGGGGAGTCGTGATTAAATCCCCTCAGAGATGCAGGAGGGAGGAGGCGAGAGCCGGAGACGGGTGAGTGGTAACCATAGAAATAGTTCCAATGGATAGAACAGACAAGGAGGCGATAGGGACAAGTTCTGCAGAGAGGCGGAGGTTGTGACCTCTCATACATGTATGGAACATTTAGAATGGCCAATCGGCAGCCAAAATCCCCAAGAAAAGCAAACAAACCTTCGCAAAGTTGATTCATTATCTCCGATGTAACCATCATGGTACCAGAAGCCATGTTCCATAGTCTTTTTATTTATGGGTAGGCTGCTGCAGGCCCCATCCTGTATTAACCTTTCCATTGTCGGGGACCATAGGCCGCTCCTGTGAAACCCAACGTTCTGCCAGGGTATCATCACCTATTTTTTGCTAACTTGTTCTCTGCTTGGCGGTTAGGGGTCCCATTGTTCTCTGTTAACTTTCACACTTAGGTATCATTGGCCCATTTGTATTCTGTATCAGGACTTCTGCATTATATTAAAGCTGTCCCAAGATCAGAGGTTCAGGGGGTTGGATTCCTCAATTCTTTATTGCTCTATAGTTCTTCTTTGCTATATTACCCCACACTGTTTGTCAAACTGTCTACAACAGACACTTGGCCTGCAATCTTCATTATGATGGTGAAATAGGTAAACCGGAGCTGTGTAACATATTTGTAAGGCATCCATATTTAGCTATAGGATATAGAGAAAAGTATTGCTCTAGCCAATGAACACTTGTTAACAATTTGTCCCACCCCTGCAGACCTTTCCAGAACCAAGGTTGTAAATGAACAAAATACTTGATAAAGTTACACAAGGTAGCTATTCCTTATAAAAGGAGCTGGGCATTCTTTGGCCAGTACGGCAGGGTCATCCCATTCAGAATCACTACTGGAAAATTCTGTTTATAATATCATGAACAACGTCATTTAGTAAATGTTCTCCTTGAATAGATTCATTCGCTACAACTCAATGCTCCAACCAAAATTATTCTTTTTCTCCCTTGCTCATTATAAACCCTGTGCAGCTGTATGTTGGGATTCCAATAAACGCTGTCAAGAGGGGACACCAGATCTCTGGATGAACGCAACTGTTTACTAAAGACATTTTGGGATATACACAGAATAAAGCTGCTTGACAACAATAATGTATAGAACATGTAACTGAATGCTACCCACTGATACCAGAACATTATGTTTTCAACATTTTATAGCAAAAGTACTACACTGTAATCATACTTCAGCCGAAATGTAGTCCTAAGGTGTAGCCAGTCCCATTAGAGTATTGCTGCTGCAAGCACACTGCTGATGGACTCAAACAATAGGGGGTATTAGGGCTATTCACAATGAGAGTTCAAACTGGCTGAGCTTTGGTGTACACTACATGAGTACTGCAATTTATAATCTATTTTTTGCATCATTACTGTGTTGTGTGTTTTATACACAGAGTTTCTATTAGAATGAATATGTACCTGAGACATGGAAATGTTGTGAATGAAGTGCCACTACAGTGTGCTGAAGAAGTTTTACATTCTGAGCCCATCTTTTCTCAATTAGGTTAATGGTATCTAAGCATAGAGCAAACTAGTTCATTTCTCATTATTGTGCAAGATTATGTATTTCACTTGTAAGAAAAAGTCATATTGTTCAAACCCTTCTCCCCTGGAATGTCATGACTTGAATATGAAGACTATAATTTGTTTAAGTCTATTGGCTAGCCAGGTTTTGTGTGCTAGTTTGTGAACCTCTGAATTATGTAACAAAACAAGCCACAATACCCAAGAGATCTTAAATAGCAATATGTTTGGTTGCTCCTATTTTCCTCTGAGATTGTATAGTTCTCTCCTGTTCAATATCTTTGGATATTTTACAGCAACATATGAATATTTCTGCACTTGTTGGATGTTTGATGAATTGTGTAGCTTTTCAGCACTCCAGATCTGAAGCCATTTGGGGGAATAGTCCTGTCCACTGCCTAAAGTAAGTCAATGGTAGAGTGTATGTCGCTGTAGTCTAATAGGGTGTAAAGATGATGTCCAGTCTTTCTTCTTTTACAATTTATGGATCAGCAACAAGCCTCATATTCTTGTGATCTTTGTCAATGGGTCCTGACTGAACAGCTTGAATTACATGTATTTGACATCAATTTAAATGAAAGCTTTGGCCATTTTTCCCAGAATTCAATCATTTCCCCCTACTCACCTACATCTAGCTATCTTTAGTTTGCTCTGTGGCCTTCATACCTTTATAAAAGATTCAGGCAGCACTGGAAATGGTGGAGTGCAATGAGTAAATGAAATATAAATAAAAGTGCTTGGCAATATGTTGTGCTACTTTTTCTTCCTAGCATGTGAATTTAGTCCATTTTCATTGCTGAAATTTTGCAGCATTATTATATGACCACTGCAAATACATACTGAACCCCAACAACATGTCCATCCCTTAATCTAACACAAGTTTAACTGTAATCTAACTCAACCAAAGTTTTAACACTAGTACAACAATAACTAGAAGGAATCCTAAATCTAACCCAAGCCCAACTCTAACGGTAATTCTATGTTTTACGTGTGATAATCAGATCTTTGTTCAACATGACTTTGTTGCTAAAAACGCAATGCTCAGCCAGAAAAAAAAACTAAATAAAAATATAATTCTTAAATAATATAAATAATTCTTTAATTCGTAAAATCACAAAAACATATAAATGTTAATGGTGCCTTTTTAAGCCCATTTCAGCCTTAAAAGCCATCAACACCAACCTTCATTAATTTACAAAGTTTTAATGAGAACAAATAGAATATCATAAAGTCCAAATGTACAATGAGACCAGGGACCAGAATATATGGAAAAGATAAATCATGAGAGAGCTCAAGTTCAAAATATTATGGTGCAAAAAAATTGTTTGACCGTAGATTTATATAGAATATTTTGATAAACATATGGCTACAGTCATAGCATTATAAAAGCTAAAAATATACGATCTTATAAAAAGTGCAACTAAATGCGAAGACCTTTTAGGTTGTCCTGTGAAGAGACTTATTATCTGAAAGAGAAACATAGAAATAAAAAAGTAAAAATTTCTACATGAAGAAATTAAAAGTAGGTTTTGGAGGGGTTGAGGGTCGACAAGGGAAGGAGATGAAAAGAAAAGTTGCTTTGCCAAGACTGACAAGAAATATAGTCGGAATTATTAGTTTTTAATGATCTCAATTATTAGTTTTTAACGGTTCTCAATGTCCATAAAGGTAAGGGATTCCCAGGCTTGGTCTGCTTACTAGCTACGCTTATAGGCCTAAGGTCCTAGAGAATCTGGAAAGCAAAGTAAATGGCTTAGGTAAAAAGGTATGTGACAGGTAAAGTAGGATATCATAAGAAATAACGGCAGTTTATTAGGAATTTCTTCAATTAGTAACCTCAGAAGTCAATGGTCTACAAGTCCAAATAAATAAGAGAGCCACTATGTTTTGGGTCTCTGGTGATATTTAGGGCTGCGGAATCAAAGCCATTGTACTTCATGGTTGCAGATGGGTTTTGCTATATTTTTTTGTCAATCCAGGCTTGGAAATGTTCTCCTTTTTCCTGATGTGATAATGATGTTTTAGATATTGCTATGATTTAGTATCAAAAGTTTTATTTATATCAAGTGGCAAGAACATAGGCTACATAAGCTTGTGAAGACTGGTATATGGTAAATGGCTAAGAAGAACAGTCAGTTGGATGTTATCTAGTGCTTGATGCCCTAAAACAAAAGATACATAATCTTTAAGCATAAGGTGGATTTATAAATGTTTTTATTATTATTTATTATTATTTAAAAAAAGGATATGTCCATAGTTAAACCTTGTAAAGGGGCTTCCCCTGTTTAGGGTAGCATAATAATGAGTGCATTTAGCATAGTTGAACTCAGATATCCATTATTTTTAGGAGGGTGGTAGGGAGTGGTAAGATGAGGTGCCATAATAACTGCCTTTTTTGTAAACCCAGCTTCATTTCCCCCTCAGTAAACTTTGCTTTTTAGTCCCTTCTCATACTTCCCAAACTTCACCAAAAATCATGTTTATCCAGAGCTTTATCCAGAGGAGGATTATAACTGATAGACAGAAAGACAGTTGCAGTCCTGGCATATAACCTGAAAGCTTGACAGATGTGGCTCTTTTTCATTCCCCTTAAAGACAGGTGCACTTTGAGGTATAAAAAATCAATCATTCTGCAATAATGAACATCATATATTGTGATACAGTAGATCTTTGTAAATGCTAGATTTTCACAGTACAGTTTGGCCAGGATCAGTACAGTATAGACTTTGTTTCAACTAAGTCTTGCACCTACAGCCTAGCACATTCGGCACTATAGGGAATAATAGAATCATTGTCCTGTCTTGGAACTGGTGAGTATGTGCTATGCTTGTTGGGGTAATGCTGTGAAAATGAGCTATTTGCTGAGAACTTAGATATGGGGTGTACATTGTATTGTAAATGAAGGCTATGCAGATGTAGAAAAGTGCACTTATCAGGGAAGATATGAGCTGTGTACAAAGCCAGATTTAAACAATTAGAGGGTTACAATCGAAACTTGGGGTTAGAAATGTGTCATTTTTATCCAGAAATTCTGTGCTCTCCCCTATTTCAGTTTCCTATATCCTTCCCCTTACCTGTTAAATTTGTTTCAAAGGTTCTGTTTGTGCCGACAAAAGCAATAGCAGAGTACCATGAAAAAAGATTAGCTAACTACTAAGAAGGTAGAACCTAATACACAATACAAGGAAGGATGCAGCTACTCCAGGCAAAGACAGTAATACAGTATATGTAATATGTATAGTGTATTCATTTCTATATTTATTAGTATATTTAGTGTATTTATACTATACATGCTGATCTACAGCACCAGCTTATACAGAGAAAATTGCCAGTGCAGAAAACAGTTACGTTCAGGGGGCAGCACAGGTGTATTCCTTTTCTTGTGGGAGATTACATGACTAGGCCAGACATTTCTCCCCACTATCCTAGGAACAGGACAACATTTTAAGCAGGAATAGTTAGGAATAGGATTAGGATTCTTACTCTCTGCATGCTGAAGTGGTTTGCCATTTGGGAGGGATGGTGGCATAAAATCATAACTGGCAAATGCTGCTAAAACTATGCAGGAGGGTAAAAGAATGGTCAGGGCAGGTGTTCTAACTTGTGCAGAATCAGGAATCACCAATAGAAAAAAAAAAAATTTGAATGTAGATAAAATATAAAAATATTTTCAATGGTTCCTTGCTTATAGCAAATCTTTCATACTTAGTATTGCCTTTTAAAAAATTATGTCTAAAAAAGCATAGGGGTAATTTGTGGCCTTGTAGGGATTCCTTCCAATAAAATAAATGGTTGGCTATGGTGGTGGTCAGATAGTTCTAATCGGAGTCAATTCTGAATTGAATATCAGCTATTCTGACTTTGGATGGGAACTCGAAATCTGAGCATCATCTACTATATGACAAGCATATCCTACTTTGTCCCCTTCATCCTCCATTCACTTCCCAAAAGGGTATGAAATCAATTCCTGGTACTGGTATTCTTGATGTTGTTTTGCAGCGTTTGCTGTTGTCCATGGGGGTCAGTCCTCATGAGGGCAGTATCTTGCCCTATAGATGTACAGGCAGGGCCCTTTTCACTTCTCCTTTACTTTTCTCCTGTTCCTCCTCCTTTTTCTTCTTCATCTTGTATTTATCAGCCCTCAATTGGCAAATGTTTAGCCAGGAAACATAAGTTTGCTCCCAGCCATTCTGTGGCTTGTCAACTGAATGCTCTGCTAACCAAGCTACAGTTGCAGCAAAACTAGTTGGTGGCAGTTAGCTTTTTTAAACAACTTGTGGAGGGTACCATTTTGGAAGATATAATGCTATCATTCTTTTTCAAACCAGGCTGTAATGTGTCCACTTCCCCGAAATTAGCAATGTGAAGGTCACCGGTCCATGTGATGTAAGATACCTGGAATGATGGCTACAGCCAGGGCCAGTACATATCCCTTTACAGCCCATGGAGTGAATGTCCTGTGTGGCGCTAACACGTCTGTACAGGGCAATTTGTTAGCATAGCTCTGTGGTTGTCTTTTCTTCTAAATCTTCTTCCTCTGTGCAATTCTCCACTGAAAACAACAAGGCAAAGCTTTTCCAAAGCTGTTTCCCACCTCAATATGGCATGAATCAGTTTAGGTATGCTGCGCAACCCTCCATCACTAGTGGGATGGTGGACCAAGAGGCGGGAGCTACAAAACCAGGACCTGTGCATGGTACAAGAGTGTGAGTCAGAACATGCAGAGATCAGGACAGAATTAAGGCAGGTTAGGATAAAGCTGGGATCAGAAACCAGAGAGGCCAGGTTCAGTAACAATTTGAGAGGCATGGATGTAGTCTGGACAGGCAAAGGTCTGGGAAAATGCCAATCAAGGATGGTCAGGATTATGTGACAGTTAGATAAGGGGTAAATGTTCTTACTACTACATCTTCAGGGCCCTACATCTCCCCGTTGTTGAGAAATTAGGGTTTACAGAAGGTAAGTGGCTGGCTATGAGACAGGATAGCATGGTATGATAGCTATAGTTTTTCTTATCCTGTGATGGAGCTGCAGCAATAAAATTTTGGGGTGAGTTAGCCACAAGAGTCCCCCACTTATCCTATATTTTAATATACCTACAGCTTCTCTTTCTGGAGAAATTGGGATTCAAAGAACATAAGTGGACATTTATATGTGACAGGGCACCATGGTATGTTAAGAGTGATACAATTTTAATGGAGGGGTAGCCATAAGTGTCCCCTGCTTATCATACATTTCTCTTTCTGTACTGTTAAGGAGAAATTGGGGTCCACAGAAGGTAAGCGGCCATCTATGTGTGACAGGGTAGCACGGTATAATAGTTATAGTTTTTCATATCTTGTGATGGCACCATAGTGATGAAATTTTAGGTTAGCCATAAGAGTCTCCCACTTGCAGTTACATTTCCTTTTTCTTACAGAAAAATTGGGATTCATAGAGAGTAAGGGGATAGAGCTATGTGTCACAGGGTAGGCATTATATGATGGGTATACCATTTTATTAGGGAAAGGGGGGGGGGACAAAAGGCATTTCCTACTAGGCATTTCCTCCAAATCTCCAGTTGCCAAAATCCCTCTGTTCACAGAATGTAAGTGTGAATTTCAAAGGACACTACAGCGCACAGACAATTGGCAGTACCCTAATTTTCATTGCCATGAGAGTGGCCCATCAGGGGGTCCCCAACATGCAAGCTAAATTTGGGGAGCCTGGTGTTGAAATAGCCCCCCTTAATGTGAAAATATTCCTGACTGTTATTAGGATTTTATGCTTCTAATCCTGTATCTGGAAAATAGGTATGTGTAAATTTGGTTTAGTAGCAGCTCCCAGTGTCCCCTGTGTACCCTGAAAATATCACATGACACTCAGTGTAGAAGATATGAAGGTTTATGCATGGGGATAACGACAGCTTCATGGACACAGCTCTCATGCTGCTGCTGGGATTATCTCATAGTAAAATGTGAGCGGAGAACAGCCACAGCTGATTGACAGGTCTATAGGATACACCCTCTCTCTCCCTCTCCTGGTAGACGGATCCTATACAGAAACATAGGAGGTGCGCATGCCCATCCCCCACAGGACAACGGACAGAGAGGGAATGAGCAGAGGGCCACATCTGACAGCTCTGTGGGCAGGATGTGGCCTGTGGGCTGTAGGTTGGGCACCCCGATCTATACCAAGAACTTAATAATGAAATGTTACACATTCTAAATTCTTAGTTCCTTTACCTAAAATCTCTCTACAAATTGTATAATATTACATTAACTGATTTTTTACATATATAGTAGATTCATGTATAGTAGTAGTTTTCTTCTATCACGTTAGGTTTTTTTCTCTACCGCTTATATTAATGTGATTATTGTAGCGTGGATTTGTATTCATTTACACGCAGACAGTGTGGTCAGAGGTTGTGAGCTGCTCTATGTAGTGAATAAGTAAAATCTATTTTTCTACTTACACACGAATTTCCTTTTAGATCATGACTGGCTCTGCTGTTTCCCGTGGTAAGTGCCAAAACATCCCTGATTCACTTTGTTTTATCTGTGGCAGTTTTACCATTCCCATTTAAAGGGTGAACATCAGCACATTTGTAGACAAAGCCTATTTGGCATATTTCAAAGTTTAGTTTTTACATAAGTCTTGGGCCCTGCATAAGGTGTGCAAACATTGTGTCGAGGGTTTACGGATGTGGACAAAGGGAACACGTGATAGGATGTAATTTCGTATACCTATGGTTTGCAGAGAGCCAGGAGATCATTTCAGTGAATGTTACTTTTGTATAGTGAAAACTTCAGGATATAACAAGAAAAATAAATGTAACATAGAGTCTCCTAGTCTACCATCGGCTATACGCCCAGTGGCTCATTCAGATGAAATCCCAGTGCCGGTTACACTTCCCTCTCTTATAGAACATGATTATGGTGAAGAACAGGTGACAACAATGATGAAGAGTTTGAAATTAAGGAGGACTCTGTTGGTAAGGGATTTGATCAGCATGAGTTGAGTGATTTGGGACTATGGAAGAACTCCGAGCATCAAGACTGCGTGAGAAAAACTTACTTGAAAAAGGAACAAAGGTATCGTACTTTACAACCAGAGAAATTGTATTTCTGTAGCACTGTAGGACTGACAATGGCTTTGTGTATTGCCATAACATACCTGGTTTAATGGAGGAATTGGGAATCCCAATCTATAACTGAATGGCGACTATTTGTCGATAGCTCAAAGCGGAGCTTAAAGTGTGTCCTCCTTCACAATGGCAATATATTTGGGTCAGTCCCAATTGGCCATTCAGTTTCTCTTTGTGAAGAATATGCAGACATAAAGAGAGTCATTGAGTTGTTGCAATATCACAATTGGGTCATCTGTGCTGACCTTATAATGGTATGCTTCCTTCTTGGTCAGCAATGCGGATACACCAAGTATCCCTGTTATCTGTGCATGTGGGGCAGCAGAGCGTGTGAGAGGCATTGGGTGGAAAGGAATTGGCCTCCAAGATCTGCCCTAAAACCAGGAGATCCAAACATTCTACATGAGCCACTTGTTGATAGAATATTATATTCCCGCCTCTGCACATGAAGCTGGGTCTGATGAAGCCGTTTGTTAAAGCTTTGCCAACTGAAGGAGAATGTTCCAAGTTCCTCATGTTGGCATTTCCTAGCCGGTCATTTGAAAAAATAAAGGCCGGTGTGTTTGATGGTCCACAGATTGGGCAGCTCATCAAAGATGAACATTTCATCAGGATAATGTCAGAAGTGGAAAAGAATGCTTGGTTATCATTCAAAGCCATTGTCAGGGACTTTCCTGGAAACACACAAGCAAATAATTACACAGAAATTGTCCGGAAACTCTTGGAGAGATACAAAATGCTTGGTTGCAATATGAGCATCAAGGTGCATTTTCTGCATAGCCATCTTTGTAACTTCCCGGAAAACCTTGGTGCAGTCAGCGATGAGCAAGGTGAATGATTCCCCCAAGATCTGAAGGTCATGGAAGGATGGTATCAGGGTAGATGGGATGTATATATGATGGCTGATTATTGTTGGAGCATCCGGCGGGATTGTCCTAACACTGAACACTCCAGGAAAAGCTAGATGCCTAAATTTTTACCTTAACCGCTTACCTGATTAATTTTCAAATGTTTTAGATGTCATAATTGTCAACATAATTTAAATGTCAACAAAAATGGAAGGGTACTCGGTATCATAAAAACTAAATGTGATAGCAAAAATCTGGGGTCAAGAAACTGAAAATCACCCAAAATTTGAAAATCACCCTGAAAAGTTTCCCAAAAATTTCTCAAAACTATCTGGCAGGGTCATCTTTATATAATGCTAACTCATAACATATTTGGAACATTTTCCCTAAAATGCATCTGGCCAAGTTGAAGCAAAGTTCATACTATGAACAGTCAAAGAACAGAAAGATGTATTTAAAAAAAAGCCTAAGGACAAGATCGAGAAAGAAATGTTTTCCATCTTTTTTCCTACTACAATTTGAGGGTAACCAATTACAAAAAATAGGTTTAGACTGCCTCCATGCTATCCAAGGTTCATACAATTGTCTGAAGAAAGTATTTTTTGTGATTTCTCACTAAAAACAAAAATTTCAAAACTTTCTTTTAAGTCTGAGTTCTGACTCTGGATGGATTTCTTGACCATTCTGACTGGAATTGTTCTGTTCCACTTACCACTAGTTGCCTATATTACCCAATGAGCTTCATACTTCCCTGTATTATTTATATGTATATTGTTTATTGCAATATCTATCCTTGTTGTTACATGCATCTGCCCACCACTGCTTGCAATTTATTGTCAACAGTTTCATAGAGACATCTAAAAAAGCCTGTCATGTTCCCCCAAACACGTTGTCTAGTGTAAGTTGATTACAATATCAGTTTGCACTAGTAAATACTTTCAAAGATTAATTAGACCCAGTCATTTATAGCAAATATTGGTGCTGTGGTGCCCTAATCACTTTGTAAAGTCTATCCAAGTCTTCAAATGCAAATTACAATCTGATTGAACAAACTCTTTTCAATTTGCCCTAAATTTCACAAACTGATTTAGATGTTTGATTTAGACATTTGACAATATTCCAGTTTCTAAGTTTGTTTACAGAAATGTGTCATTGAACTCTTTCATGTGAGTCTCACTTGTATTCAGTGACCACCTTCTATTGTCTTTTGGTAAGATTTTCTCATTTCAAATGCCTGACTGAAATCTGCTTGGTACTTTGCAACTGGGAACAACCCGCGTCTCTTCTTTGGTATGAAGATACCTGGTATATTCATTTCTTATCAGTCATGCTTCTGGAAATTCTTTTAAACAGTTCCCTCACTGATATTTCAGTCCAGCATACATTTACTAATGTTTCAAGTCTTTAAATGTACCCGTAAAAGGATACATAAAAACTTGATCTATGTCTTTATGCCTGATGTTTGCTCAAAAGATCACAGTAATTATACTGGAATAACAGCAAATAATGACATGTCCCTCTCTGTACCCATGGTAATTTGAATTTAGGATAAAGCAGTAAACATAATGTACCAGCAAAATATCATGGAAACATGTAACACCAATGCAACATAAAAACCTAATGTTTTACTTAATGGAAATGAGCAGATTTGAAGAATCTGGAAAACTGCTTTGTCACATGATTATGTAGCAGACATTACAGAATTTCCCATGGTGTATCAGTAAAAGGCTTTTAGAGGATAAGAGTGTCAGCAAATGTCAGGAAAGCATTTCTTATAAATAATCTACTAGTTTTACTCCAGGTTGACGTTTCTGACATCTACATCAGGTTGGTCTGAATTGACTTATGTAATCTTTATACATTTTACTCAACATTTATAACCAAGCATGTACCTATTTAAAAAGTGTCATAATATTTTGCTGAACCTATATGAATTTTCAGTACAGGCAATCCCAAATTGTACCCTATGGCTTTCCACACAGTCTGTGTTTAGAAAATTTGCTTCTCCTAGAAAAGCGCTGCTGGCGAGAGGTGCGCCTGCCCTCAAAGTGATCACTATGCTGTACTTTACAGGAGGTTGTTTTATTCCTAACCTGCATGTCAGCCTCTTCCCCCAGGTCTGGTACTGTACACTTCATTACAGGAAGTCGGCTCTTATTGCTGTTGTAACAGTTGTCTTGCAGTCTGTAAGTACAGTTCACATTTTTATGTTGGCTCTACACTGCAACTATATCTTGGAAACACAATTCAAGTGCAAGTCCTGGTGATCCAGTAAAGAAAAGAAAAAACACTTCCATGGAGAAGAAAGTAGAAATTATGAAGAAATCAGAGGGGGATGAAACTTAATTATCCATTTGCTGAGCATTTGGTAAAGCAGCAAGTGCCAATGTATGTACTCCAAGTGCCTTTGCAAAATATTGGAAGATATTATTGATGAAGAAGGTTTTTTGCTAGACCAAACTTTTTTTTAGACAAAACTGGCTTGTTTTGGTGAAAAATGCCTGAGAAGACCTACATTTCGAACATATTTGCCCCATGATATAAGGCATTGAAGGATAGGCTGACTTTAGTCAATAGGGTGACTTACTCTGGGGATTTCTTCAAATGACATGCAACCCAATGTAAAGTAGTATTTGTACCTCCCAACACCACATCACTGCTTCAGCCAATGGATCCGGGAGTCGAAGCCCCCCTATTATATACTTAGGCTTATTGTATACAGGGGACATTATCAAAAGCTTTCAGGGATACCCATGTGATAAGAAGACCTTAAGGGAGTTCTGGAGGTATTATAACATTTATGATGCCATCAAAATATTGCTGATGCTTGGGATAAAGTGAAAGAGGCAAATATCAAAGGAGTTTGGAACAAAAACGTCCCCGAATCACACCAGAATTTCTATGGTTTGCAGATGATGAAATCAACAAAACAAAGCAAGCTGTGGTTGTTATTAATAATCAACTGCAGTTATACATATGTGAGAATGATGTCATAGAGTTACTCTACTGCCATGGCAAAGAACTAACCAATAAAAACCTTATCAAACTAAAGCAGTAGATGACAGCATTTGGGGAAGACAGGAATGGCAAAGTTAGAGGAGCAAGATACTCATACAGAGAGGTTCACCAGAGTTTATTTTACAATTACTAACGGCCTGAGATTCCTCTTGATACGTACTTTCAGAAAACTCACTCCAGATCCAGACTCATTCTCTCTAACAAGTCCATCATCTTTTACCAAGATGATTTTACTGCTGTCTAAGCATTTACAGAAATTTAGGTTTGTACAGAAAGGTAAAAATTATAATACGTTAGGTCAAGCACCTGTCAACTTAAGATCAAACCTACAAAACCTAATACTGTTATGGGAAAGTAAGTCAATGAAAAGTTAAAAGGGTTTATAAGGTTTTTAGGAACTTTATCAACTTTTTACATATTATTAGAAATCCAAAAATGAAGCCTGTAAAATAATATTCAACTAAACCTTCAATAAAATCTAATCATCTAATAATGATCTAAACATTGCAAACAGGTTTGGCCTTTTCTTAAACCTAACTTTGTATGGGGCAGGTTGATAGAGCAAGACGTCTTTCCTAGTTACTGTGGGTTTAGGGTCCATGTAAATTCAATAAAGTATCACAAATAATCCTTCCATGGATGATAGCAGTAAATGTGACCCATGCAGAAACACAGTGCTGGTAACCATAGAAACAAAGAAGGTAATAAACTCTGCAGAACACTGTTAGCAAAGTGATTGAAAAATATATGCAAACCTTGTGCTATGTCATTATTTTGTGTTGTAAGGGGACTGGGACTCATATGGCATGAGCTGGAGAACACATTGAAAACTTGGAGTATGTGAGTGGGAAGGATACAAACAAATGAGTTCATTCAAAATAGGAATTGATAGCTCACAGTCCTTTTATTTTTGGTATTATTATTAATAATAATATTAAACAGTATTTATATAGCCCCAACATATTACGCAGAGCTGTATAATAAATATGGGTTGTAATTGACACGTGCCTGGGGGGGGGGGGATAACTGTTATAACACTTAGATATATGTCGGAGGGAGATTTGGAATGTGAGGGGGGATGATTAGGAGTTCCCCTTTATCCAGGTGGAGTTTCAGGAATGGGTCAGACATCCATGATGAGATGGCTGACAGGCAGCATGAGACCTTATCCAGGACTGAGGGAGACAGGTCAGGGGNGGACAGATAGATATGAGTGTCATCAGCATACAGATGTAAGCCAAAGGAGGATATGAGACTACCGAGAGAGGAGGTGTACAGAGAAAAGAGGACCGGTCCAAGGACTGACCCTTGGGGATCCTTGGAGAAGTAATCAATTTAACACTTTTTGTATTCATGAATATCTACATGTACATTTGCCTAATTTGTAGGAATTGCATAGAAATCCATGTAGAGTTTAATAATTGTACCATTCTTCCAAACCAAAGACGAGTTTGTTGAGTATAATAGGACAATCAACAAAACTAAATTTCATGTCCAATGGCAAACACTAAAAATAGTTTTCAAAACCAGGAATGGTAAAATATTAAAGAATGGTGCTGAGGTGGCTGACTATGTAGACAATTTATATCTTCAATGGCAATAAAAAAAGAGCTTCTTCAACATATAAAGACACAAAAAAGCGCACAAAGTCTCCTCTAAGCCTTTGTAGCCAGGCTGGGGTGCTATGGAGATTACCGGGATAAAAATAATGTCATGAATGTCATATCTATTACACTACTGTTCACATTATGGTCTAAAATTAAAAGTTCAGAATATTTTTATAACATGCATCAGTACATTTCTTAAAATGGACAGGCAAACCTCTTAAGATACCTGGAATAATGTATCTTTTTTATTGGTGGCAGTTTAGCATATTAAGCCCTATTGATGCAATGGACCTGAATTAGTAAAGCGCCCCAAGGCTGGAGAGTATACACTTTCTTCAGTGAAGCTGGGTGATCCGGCAAACCTGGAATGGATTTCTTAAAAGTCATTTGCTATATGTTAGCAAATGTTTTTAATCCTGGACCAGATCAATTCAAGGTTTGCTTAATTACCCAGATTCACTAATGGTAGTGTATCCTCTTCAGGCCTTGGGTAACTTTAATAAACCAGGCCTAATGCAAAAGGTTTACATTATGATTGTGGCCAGTCAATTAGGGCTTCAGTGTTATTTGTATGGAGTGAAATAGAGTTGAATTATGAATATGTCCAGTGGTTGGTAATGTTGCAGATGTAATGTTCTAGGTATAGAGTGTAATAGAAGTCTGGTATGTTGTTCAGTGGTCTCCTTGTTGGATGTGTAGTGTTCTATGTATAGAGTATAACTTTGGTCATGTCCAGATGTTGGTTTTGTAAGGGTGTATGGTATTCTATGAATACGATGTGATAAATTGTATGATGAGCATCTCATCATTGGCTATATTCTTTCTATATAGTGTATTTTTAATCATGCCTAGTAGTAACAGAATTGTATTATGATGGTGTCCAGTGGTTGGCCATTGTGGGAATGTCATGTTCTATGAACAGAGTGAAATAGAATTGAATTATGATGGTGTCCAATGGTCAGCCATGTTGGAGGTACAGTTTTCTATATATAGAGTGTCATTGAAATAGAATTATGTTATATTTGTGTCCAGTTGTTGGCCAAATTGAACCAAAGTGACCCAATAGGTGTCAAACATTATATACCATCTCTCACAGCTGAACTTTTAGGTATTGTCCACAGAGCTACCGATACAGGGGAAGGAAAGCCTTGACGTAATTGTAGTGTTGATTGTACACTAGAAACTAGAAATTATGGTGATGGCCAATCTGGATTGTTCCTTGTTCTATAAGGTGTGTATTATAAAATGAACTCATAGGTTTCTGAGCCAGCATATCGGGCTAGTGACCTTAATAAGTTCAATTTCTGCCTTTTAGCATATTTTAATATAAATTGTTTTGTAGTGCAGTCAGGAGCATTGTTGTTACTAACAGCCACACAAAATATTCTAACACGAGTCTAATATCTAACCAAGGGTTTGCAGAGGTAAGGTGACACTGACATAAATTAGTCAGGGCTAGTTAACCCAATATTTTTAGCCACCTCTAGCCACTCTAATACATATTGACCTGGTTGAATTGAGAAAAACACAAGTACTTCAACCATAAAGAAAATGAATAGTCTCTCCTTCATCACTACTAGCAGAACTGCCTACTCAGCTACCAGAGTTAGCTACCAACCCAGCTTCATACATGAATTCTGGTGGCTCAGCACACTGGCCTTTGCAGAGTTAGGTCCAAGGTTCGATACTCGCCCAGGACACTATTTCCAAGGAGTTTGTATGTTCTTCCTGTGTTTGTGTGGGATTCCTCCCACATTCAAAAAAAAAATACAAGCAGAAAGGGTAATTGACTTCCCCCCAAAATTGACCTTAGACTAGACATTAGATTGTGAGATTGTTTGGGGGACGGCTAGTCACATGACTATGGACTTTGTAAAGCGCTGTGTAATGTCAGCTCTATAAAAAATTCTGTGTAATAATAATTATTATTTATTATAAGTCTCTGATATTTTTCATTATTGTTCCAGTGTTATCAAAGTATATCCAAAGAAATATTTTTTGGATAAAGCAGGGAAGAATTAAAGAGGAATTAAACCTTGTGATACTTACCTATTCCTCAGGGCACCACCATCTTCTTCATTCTTCTCTGCCCGTCAATGATCTTCGGCCATCTTGATTGGCTGGGATGATGTAATTCCCTCATGGGTGAATGGGACTCCATGTATTCCTAGCATGCGCAGGGGAATCTGTGGCAATCCTGGCAACCAAAGCTAATACTGAGCTATATTAGCCCAGATACCCGGATTTATCATGCAGGTAGGAGGCCTTATATTGCAGGGACATCTCCTGTCTCTTTCCAATTATGACCTGTCTACTCGTGTATTCCTAAAAGTGGAACTTCACCTTACAAATAAAACATCATGAGTAGACATATTGGTATTGCAGAAAGGACAGGCTATGTTCCACTTTAAAACCTCTGGCAGTGTTTTGTGCTGTTGAATTACCGCTGAACAGATTTTCTTTCACCTCTTGTCTGTGAAGAAATCTCATTAAAAAGGGGAATTTCTTGCTGAAATAGTTGTCTCTGGATGATTTACCCTTCCTTTTTTTTCTGTAAAATTTTGGATTTGGACAACGGTCACCAGTACAGAAAGAAGAATCTTCTCAGGAAAGGTGCCGACTGCTATAAAACCTTCACAGAAGGCCGACAGCTTTCCCTATACATTTATATTACAGACACCAAAGGTGTTCATTTACCTCTGCTGAATCTTTTTTAATAGCAAGAAGAATCCACAAAGTTATAATAATGATAATAACTTTTTTATATTTGCAATTTATCTCCAAGGTCCAAAACCCTTAGATGCTGAAAGCAATTTGCACGGTTAATAAGATGTATATATAATGATTGTTATGCTGTTGTACATAAATGTCCTGGTAAAACCTCCCTTTCACTTCCGTAACAAAAAGCATAGACTGCCAAATACATTCTTTTCATGGTGTGAACATAAAGATGAAAAGTTGTAGACAAAATTAGGACTTTGCTCTTTATTAGATATTTTATTAATAATGACTTGTTTTCTTTTATTTCATCTCTGCAAAAATCATGTAAAAAGCATTGCGGACATCATTGCTTGTGCAGCGCCTATCTGGATATATTTGACTAGCCACCCACACTCCTCCTCTCTCCTTCTAGACTGGATTTTTAAGCAGAATCCTATTGAAAAGACATCCTGCAGGGATGTAGAACATACTTGTATCTATGGAGATTGCCATGGCAACTGAGAACATCATTCTCCGCTTCCTCTGTGATGTCACGTGAATCTCAGCTGTATAGCGGGTGCAGGCTCCGCTCACATTCCATCAATATGTATTGAACGCCATTTACCTTCATTGCTGCATTACTATTTCTGCCTCTATTTAAATCTGCTGTTTCAGCATTTCATTGACAAACAATGCTTTAATAAGCTTAAACTAATGTGCACTTAATATGTCCGTTTCTTAGGTGTTCATTCTGGGAATTTTGTGTCTTATTCTCTCTTCTACCAAGAAAATGGAAGCATAAGATATTATCAATGTGCATGCTATCAGCCATAAAACCACCTCCCTTTACATATGTGGCTGGCACATTTAATATATCTGTTATATATACTGCCAAATGTTTTTAAATATTTTATTATCAGCCAAAAGCAAAAAAAAATATTTTTATTCTCATAAAGCCACAAAGCTGTCATTGCTTCCATGTCTCTATGTGTTTATTTTGCACCAAAAGAGATTCTCAGACATGGATAATGAAAAATGGGCACACATAAGCAATTTATTCCAATATGTTTTCTATTATGTATACAGCAAATGGCAATACATAGTAGATATCTGAATATATTAATGGGAAACACCCTGATCTGCACATATACAGTGTTCTTGTCATGTCCCCTGCCACTATCACTTTGGGAATTCTGTCTCAGGTTTATTGAGGTTCCCCCCAGCTCTCCAATTGGTCTCCCCTTTATATTTCATCAGCCTGTGTATACAGAAAGAAGAGCACCCATTTAACCTTACATCCCTAATCAATATACTCTCCCTTTTTGTGCACATCATCTCCTTTTATGCCGCCTTTTGTGTCCCCTCCACACACCTTCCTTGCACTTACTGCTCCATGTTGAACCGTCCATACATTCCTGCACCTCCAGTCCCATGACATGCAATCCACACTCTTCTCTTGTATTTATTGCCCATGTAGAACCTACCTCTCCTGTTACCTACTGCTCCATGTTGAACCCTCTACACTTATCCCATGCACCTTCTGCCCCACTCTGTACACCTGTCCGGCACATTTTGGCCAATAAAACTTATATTCACTCTTTAATATCCCCCACTTTTTTTATTCTGGGTCATAGGCATTTTTGCTATTGGTTACTGGAAACCATATTTACATTACCCATGAATAGGAAATCTGCTGCCCCATGTACCCTGTATTACATACAGCTCTGTATAGACCAAATAGTAGTGGAGAGTGATTGATGGTGCAGAATGAATTCCTGGATCTTTTTCATTGAAGTGGTCTATGCCTTCTGGTGAGAGATTATACTCAAAGGCAATGTATTGTATTCAGTGTATTAAAGTGCTGTAATATTGGTTTATATTATTTTCAAAAAATACCTGAAGTGCTTGCAGCCAACACTATGCTTTGAACAAAACAGTATATATACACACACAATCATTCTCTCCCAGTTCACTTATTTATCAATCCATTCACTCATCAACATACATATCCTGCCATCCCATTATCCATCTCTCTGTCCATTCACTTATTCATCTCTCTTTTCATTCACACATGCATCCATCCATTTGTTTCTTTGTTGTTAGTTAATCCATCCATCTAAAATTTCTCTAACTCATCCACCTAAAGCTTTTTCCTATCTATCCATTATTGCTGCTAATCTTTGAATTACATATAAGGTTTTATTACCTGCACGAACATCTGGCTTAATTCACAAATAGTATTTTTGTTTTTCAGGAGAGACACTTGTTCAGATACCTGTATGGAGGAAAAGCTTTCAGTCATTGCTGAATTGCCTGCAGTAAGTAAAAGTGCATCTTTCTTGCCCCATTAGTGTCCAAGTTCATTTTCAAGATTTAGTATTTAAAATACTCCAATATATACCTATATTGTGAAAATGCAGCATTGGCACACAGTCCTCAGTTGAAGTTACACGTCATTTAGCTCCATACATTGACGTCCATTGTGCAGTTATCTGTGTGCTAAACTTTGGAAACGTACAGTATGTAAAATGCATTTCTCATTTGGTTCTCTGGTTGCTCATGCAAAGTTTTCAAAGGCATGAACGCTTTACCAGTAGATTCTAAATGTGACAAGCTGGTTGAAGATCCTGCAGAAAGCTGTAAAAATTGGCTGGAAGCCATTAACCCTTTAGCACAAGTTAGTATGGATTTGTTTGGCCTTTACAGAGTTGTGTTAAGCACAGGTGAATCTTCTCCCACAGAATCCCCTCCCCTTCCAGAAAGGTTAACACTGAGTATAGGTGCCAAAACACTGGTTCACCTAATGTTATATGGAAGTTCTATTATGTGTCACATGTCAACAGACAACATTTAGATAAATCACTTAAATCAGAAATCTTTTCACTTTCCACAGTGCAGACAGAGAGATGCTGAAAAGGCCAAAAAACATTTTTTGTACCCAGTGAACATTTTATAAATATACCCCTAGGGGACTGCTTTTACAATGCTTCCTAGAAATAAACCAACAAATTGGATCAGAGGAATCTCCAAGGTTCCCCAAGCCTGAGCCATATAGTGAGCCCATTTCAATTACTCTATGGCTGGAAGCTGTATGGATGTATGATGGACATTGATGGAGAGTTTTAGCACATTTTCCTATCTAAGGGGCAATTTACATAAGAGTGAGTTATAAGTGCAGACTCTCCTAACACATTCTTGACTTATTCTAATATTTATTCTAATATTTGGCAGTTGGGTCTTACTGCAGACTTTACATAAAAATTAACGGAGCAGTAAGCACTGTGCTGGCTTTACAATGATTCCTGGTAAAGAATGGTACAGTTCTGGTAGCTGTGCTCTATTCCGGAGGAATCACATTTTTTTAATCTTTTGCAAAAAATGTTGTGGAGTTGTGGAACCTCCTCACCGAAATGAGATAATGGCCATTATTTGTTAATACAGGAGAGTGATAAAAGTTCACTTGGGGTTCTCCAAATATGGGCCAATATTACTACTATTCCTACACTTCCCAGGGCACACAAAATGTGCTAGCGGTGGAAGCTTTTTCAATGCTGCAACACTGATTGATCAGTAAAGAAGGAGGGGACCCATGCTAAAAAATGTAATTGCATAGGGAACTTATTTGAACACTGAAAGGTAAATATTAGTTTGACTCTTTTATTGCTGGGCAGAGTTCTGTTCATACTTTTATAGAAATGCATATTTTAGGCATAAGATTATTAAAGTCCCCCCCAAAAATATATTTTCTAAAGGCAGAGGTCCTGTAGAACAAAGTAGAAAGCAATGTACAGGACTTCTAACAAGGAAGGGAGATCCCCCATGAGGGGACAGCAAGGTGGAACAAAATCCTGCCTTGCTAAAACTTTTAGCAGGAAAATTTTCTTTTTTGCAGTGGAAATTTTTTATCTGTGAATCATTGATAAATATATTTTAAAATATATAGTCAGAGAAAAGAAGACAAACTTAGGGACATGACTGAAACCTTTATATACATAGAACGTGTGAAGAAGGTTCAGCATGGCAGTATTTTCAGCAAACAGCAGATATCACAAACACAGGGGCATGAGCTCAAATTTTTCTAGGAAAGTTAAGAGCTAACCTTAAAAAGCATTTTTTTCTACTAAAGAGTGGGTGATGGTTTGAGCAGACTTTTATAAAAGGTTGAAAGTTTCAACACAAAGTGAAATTACATATGCATAAAACAAAACACAGATCTTTGCTTAGACAGGAGGTCCCCAACCCCTGGTCTGACAGGTGGGCCGCGAGAGCTTGGAGACCAGCAGTACTCCGTGGCTCTGTCTGCTGGCGCACCGGCCAGAGCTGTGGACCATGTCTCCCCTACCTATCGCAGGCTCAGGGTGGTGGGCGGGTTGTGTCTTTATGATGTTACTCAAAGTGAAGTTTCTTCCTGTTTAGGTGACAAAGGACTGGACAGCGCGTTAGTGGTCCAGAGTCCATAGATTCAGTGGTCACCGAGTTGCAAAAGGTTGGACAATACTATATTTCTATGAGGTAGGTTTATAAAGAAGCGAATCTAACATGCTACAAGCATTCTCCAGTGAAGAATCAGTCACTGCTATTTTTTACACATGGACCTGGAAGATTCTCCAACAAACAATATTGATTAATGTCATATTAACTGCTTTATAAGTAGACACATATGGGACAGTGTTTTTGAAATCATACAAATATATTCATTTTCACAATACATATATATGTGGTTTTGTGTATGGAACTATTCCATGTCCTGCTATCCATATTTCTTGATCAGTCCTCAATGTCCAGAAACATAAGTTGTTTGAGATTGAGAGTCCTGAAATATTAGAATTATGCCTGATTTGTCCCAGGTAAGGCTCCAGAATGGGGATAGAGATGAAAGGGGATAACAGGCAACCCTAATGTGTCCCATTTGCAATTCCAAAAGAATCCGAAAAGGCACCATTAGCTTTAGCTTTCGCTATAGGGCTATCATATGGGATAGCATGTTCTCCCCCAGTCTGATGTATGGAAGTACTGTCTGTTAGAAGGTCCAATCTACCTGATCAAATGCTTCTGCATCTCTCTGCATCTAAATAACATAACTCAAATTTTGTTCGAATGGGCAGTGGATAATATTTAGCATTTTTTTAATAGCATTGTCTCTTCTCTAAAGGGGACAAACCAAACTTGATCAGAATCAATCAGCCATTGCAGAAAGAGGCCAGTAGAATGGCTAAGATTTTGTTATATAGTTTGTCTATGTTCAACAGAGGAATGGGACTGTAGCTAGCCTGTGTGTAGGATCCTTGCCCTTTTCGGGGATCCCAGAGATGTAGGCCAATAAAAGATCACAAAGTGCAGAGCTTTGTGGCAAAAGAGCTTTAGCTGCGTTCAGAGAAAAGGTACTCAAGGGGGGTAACAAAGATTTATAATAGTGTCGGGACAAAGCATTGGGACCCGGGGATTCAATAATTTAACAAAATGGAGTCCAATTTTGGGCAATTTGTTTTTTATTAGAAAGGTAAAATAAAATACAGCACCGTGCCTTAAACTGTATATTTTCCATGAAAAATTTCTAAATCATGTGTATACATAAAAATCTTTTGACTGGACACTGATGAGTATGATGGAATATGATGGAACTACTGTATGGACAATCTCAAAAGATTTCCAAAAATTAAAGTTCTAGAATGAGACATATTTTGAATGCAATGCCAGATTTAGGGCTAAACAGATAATTGTCACTCTTAATGTTATAGACAATTTTCTGGGTGGGATCCTTAGGCTATAGCAGACGCCTATAAGACCAATTACCATTTTTTGATGGAGCAAGGTATCTCCACATGTTACTGTTTTGCAAATGTATTTTTTGTATTAGTAGAAGTGTATGAGAATATAGAACATGCCATAAAAAAGAGACACAAATATTAACAGAGACTGGTCAGCCACTGAAAACAGATGAGTGGTAGATTAGTCATAAAATAAAACATAGCTACATTGTTATGTTCCAAAAAGGACACATTGGGCCTGATTTATTAAAGCTCTCTAAAATTGGGGAAGATAGACTAACATGAATGAACGGTGAGTGATCCAACAAACTGGAATTGATTTGGTCCAGAATTGAAGGCATTTGCCAAATAACAGCAAATTTTTTTAAGAAATCCATTGCAAGTTTAATGGATTACCCAGACTGACCCCTGATAGTGTATCTGCTCTGGTCTTGGAGAGCTTAATTAAATAGAGTTCATCAAGCTCACAAAAACATAAAATAAAATAGAAAACCAGCAAACTGAGAAATCAAATAAATCCAGCAGTTGGAGAAATTGTCAGACAAAAATTATTTCCTAAATTGTTCCAACAGGTTAGTATTACATGAGAATTAGGGAGGGTACCAAAAACATGAAAGATGCTTAGGACACTATAAGCAACGTTGTCGTACTTTTTGGGGAACAAATCAAAGCTATGGCAAGTAAGAATTGAATCAGATGGACAGAATAAGAGACCATACAGAGACAGAAAAAAAAAAAAACAAACACCAAAAGCTAGAAAAAAAAAGTTTGCCAAAACAGGATTCACAAACACAAAAGCAGGTACTGCAACAGATACAAGGAAAATTACAGGCAGTGGCCGCTAATATTAGCTATAAAGTATAAGATATATTTAATATTTGATCAAGTAGAAGAAACAATTATTTTCTATCATTTATTTTTGATTGATATTTTGAAGCAGTGTTAATTGAAATTTGATTAGGCAAGACCTAAATGAACACATGGAATATGCAGGATCCTTAGGAATAATTAAGAGAACTAGAATACAAGTTGAAGGGAAGGGCGTAGTAATTAAGGATTTATTCTCCGGAATATTGCTTGTGCCTTGCACATCACAGGAAATGCATCAGGAGCTCAGAGCTCAAATCATGGCTTAAGACCTGATATAAATAGGAAGGATTTTGGTTCCTAGAGCACTGGGCAAACTTTTCATTGGTGTACAACTTGTATAACAAAGATGGTCTCCACCTAAATGGAAAAGGGTCTGCTGTGCTAAGGGAGAGATGTATAGGAAGTTTGAAAGAATATTTAAACTAGGACTGAGGGGGCAGAATTGTCAGATGGGGGGTAGTCATTGGTGGAGGATGGTAAATGATCCATCTAAAAAAATTGCTTCCAAAGTATTTAATTTAAGGTTATTGCAGTGGACAAAAGAGCCCTCTTTATGTCTTGGGGAGAAGTTTAATTTCTGCATTTGAAAAAGATTCTTCACAGTAAGGTCTGTGAAAATGTTAAACAGATTCTCTCAGGCAGTAGCTGTGATACTTTCTTTAGACTGTTTTAACAAAAAAGCTGGATGCATTTCTAGGTGCACAAAATACACTAGGGACTGTTGATCCAGTGAATATCTGATTGCTTTGAATCAAATCTTCCCCCCTGTTGGAGTAAAAAGAATTGTTTTGTAAGGTTTTTTTGTCTTCCTCTGAATTAACGGTGGATATATGTTTCTATTTGATACATAATTAGGTTTTCTAGTATGTTTATTTCTTTCCCTAGTGGTTGAAATCCATGGACTTGTTTGCCTTTTGATAACCTAACTGTAATAACTACATATTAGTACAGATCAATTAATAAACAAGTGGATGATGCATTAAATATTAGTAGTTGATCACAAAGAATTGACTTGTACATCAAATATTATATTGGTAAAAATAAAATTGTGAGAAAATTGCAGTGTTTACCAGTGCACATACAGTAAAATATGTAGTCACTGTTGGAACAAATAACCGCTGAAAGCAGAACAAAGCAGTGTAAAGCCATAGACAAGAGACAGGTGAAAGCGAAGGGAATAAGGGAGGGGACATGATGTGGCACAATATCATACCAGCTATGAATAATGTTGGCAGAAAAGTTGAAACATGAAGCAGTGGAAACCCAACTTCACAACACTGTCAGTGCTAGATCTAAAAAAGCAAAAGCAGTACTTTGAAAACAAGGGTACCCCAATATTCATTGCTGGAAGTAAATGAACAAGAAAGAGAAAAAAATAATTCACTGCTTATGTAATTGTATTTGGGTATGCTGTACAAAAAAACTGCTATTGGATTCAAGCAGGTACACTCTGGTTTGACATCTATCCTTTATATTCTTAGAATGTGTAGCAACGTTACCTTTACTGTGCAATATAAGATCTTTTGGCTTGCCAGTTGAAACAAATATATTTGTGTGTATAAGATAGTGAATGATTGCTTTTGTGCATAAAAAATATGCTTAGTTAATCAATTTTTTTTAATATTTTGTCTTCTCTTCTAGTTGTTTATTGAAGACAAAAATACACAGAAAAAATATTATTAAATTATGAAAATTGAAGATGGTCACTCATCCATGCACCTACGGAATGCCTGGTTTGAAGATTTGTAGAATGATTTTGAAGCAACTTTTACTTATCTCATGGGTCACTTCTTTGGCCCTGGGAGGTACATCTCCAACATCCTGTCCTGCTGTCTGTTCGTGTAGCAATCAGGCCAGTAGAGTAGCCTGTACACGAAAAGAACTTGTTGAAGTGCCAGAGGGTATCTCTGTCAATACGCGATACCTGAACCTTCAGGAAAATATTATTCAGGTCATCAAAACAGACACTTTCAAGCACCTTCGCCATCTGGAAATTCTACAGCTCAGCAAAAACCTAATTCGTAAGATTGAGGTGGGAGCTTTTAATGGACTCCCTAATCTCAGCACACTTGAGCTTTTTGATAATCGTTTGACAACAGTTCCAACACAAGCCTTTGAATATCTATCGAAGCTGAGGGAGTTGTGGTTGAGAAACAATCCAATTGAAAGTATTCCATCCTATGCTTTCAACAGGGTTCCATCCTTGAGACGGCTTGATCTGGGGGAGCTTAAGAAACTGGAATACATTTCTGAAGCTGCTTTTGAAGGTCTTGTAAATCTGAGATATCTAAACCTAGGGATGTGTAATTTAAAAGATATCCCCAACTTAACTGCACTTGTCCGGCTGGAAGAACTAGAGTTATCTGGAAATCGCCTTGAAATTATTCGCCCTGGATCTTTTCAAGGGTTAACAAGCCTCAGAAAGCTGTGGCTGATGCATGCTCATGTTACAACAATAGAGCGCAATGCATTTGATGATTTGAAATCATTGGAGGAACTTAATCTTTCTCATAACAATTTAATGTCTCTTCCCCATGACCTGTTTACACCTCTTCACCGCCTGGAGCGAGTGCACCTTAACCATAATCCTTGGCACTGCAATTGTGATGTGTTATGGTTGAGTTGGTGGTTAAAAGAGACTGTACCCAATAATACAACTTGTTGTGCTCGATGTCATTCCCCACCAAACCTAAAAACAAGATACATTGGAGAATTAGATCAGAGCCATTTTACATGCTACGCACCTGTTATAGTGGAGCCTCCAACTGACCTCAATGTAACTGAAGGTATGGCAGCTGAACTTAAGTGTAGAACCGGCACATCAATGACTTCTGTAAACTGGTTAACACCAAATGGAACTTTAATGACTCATGGTTCCTACAGAGTTCGCATCTCTGTTCTCCATGATGGGACACTAAATTTTACAAATGTGACAGTCCAGGACACTGGTCAGTACACATGTATGGTTACAAACTCAGCAGGAAATACAACAGCATCTGCTACACTTAATGTGTCTGCTGCTGCTGATCCAGCTACAACTGATTACACATATTTTACTACTGTGACAGTGGAAACAATGGATTCATCACCAGAGGAAATAAAGCCCACTGATAAGGAGCCTGGTCCGACACCAACAGTTCGATGGGGAACAACATATTCCACCACATCCCTTACCCCACGCAGCACACGCTCCACAGAGAAGACGTTTACTATTCCAATAACAGACGTGACAGGGAATATCATGAAAGATTTAGATGATGTCATGAAGACAACCAAGATCATTATTGGCTGTTTTGTGGCTATCACTTTTATGGCAGCCGTGATGCTCATTGCATTTTACAAACTGCGTAAACAGCACCAGCTTCATAAGCATCATGGGCCAACACGAACTATTGAGATAATCAATGTAGAGGATGAAATACCAGCCACTGCCCCAGGAGACAACCACATGGCACTACCAGCAATTGAGCATGACCATCTTAACCATTATACTGCATTTAAAGCTCATTATAACAACAATACAGGAACCCTTAACTGTGCCAAAAATCCCATGCTTAACTCTATTCATGAACCTCTTTTGTTTAAAAGCAGCTCAAAGGAAAATGTGCAAGAAACACAAATTTAATGGGAGTATCCAACCAGAAATAAACGTTTTGCAGAGTATGAAAACAGACAGTTTATAACTGTACTTTGAATCTCTCTGGCTTAGTCTTCACACAAAATTCATCTTCTTGTCTCCTGATTCCCATGTAAACAGACAGAGCCACTCAAACTGAAGCACTGACACACAATGAAGACTTTTTTTGATAACTTCAAAGGGATATTTCACTCTCTGACTACCTGATGAATTACTAAAAAAAAGGATAAAAAATGAAAAAAATATATGAAAAGGGGAAAATAGATATGAAAAGAAAAAAATGTAAGAAAAAAAAAAGCTTATTTTGTGGTACAGCTCTTTATGTGTAAATTCTATTTCAGATATATTTTCATCAAGGAAAGGTGTATGGAACAGCAAAATCAGTTAGTGGATTAAAGAGACAGTTTTTTTTCTTTTTAATCCATTTTATCACGAGATTTCTGTTAAAAATCTGGTATGTGAAAAAGAAACATAAATATGTTTCTCTTAGAAAATATAAAGTGATTTTCTTTATTACTTACATTGCCAAGGGTGCCTGCAATGACAAAAAGAAGCAATGCTGTACAGGCCCCAGTGACAGTGATAGCTTGGACAATTCTATGTAGGCAAAACTGTATGTTTAGGATTGGGAGGGAACTGGGCAGAAAGGTTTTTGTTTTTTTGCCACTACATCATCATCAGCTTCTTCTGAGGTTTTTCATGATGCTTTTTAGAAAAAAAAATAAACAAAAAAAAAAAAGAGGTGTTTACAGCCTTCAAGAAGAGAACATTATTTTCAGAGGTACTGTGCCATATAACCCTTTACAAATGTGCCAATTATCTTCAGAACTTAACAAAAATAAAGCTGTATAAAGTTGTTTTTACAAATGATTTAGTTTTTGGGAAAGGAGCACGGAGACCTTTCAAATTTTGAACTATCTGCCACAGGAATATTTGGGCTCTGTTATTCCAGTTATTTTCTCTGGATTTCTATACAAAGTGTAAGGTGTGTGAAATTATGAAAATGATATGAACATCCTTTGTTTTGTTTCTTATTTTCTCCTGGGTGTTTTTTTTTTTTTTTTTTTTTTTTTTTTTTAGAATATGATCGGGTGGGAAATGTATTCTTGTTACAAGAAGGGAAAGAGTCGACTGCTTGTGGCTCTGTATTGAGACAGGACGTACCAACTTAAGTTGGTGGTATTATTAAGAGTCTGCAACACAAGAATAATAAAAATATTGAAAAGAAATGTTGCTTCTTGAATGACCTGTATTTTTGTACATTTTACTTGAAACTATGTAGAAATCTGCTATGACTATTTTCTACCAGCACACTTTTTAATGTATTGAACAGGAGATGGACAAATCTTTTCAAACATTTTGCTGACAACGTATAATTGATCCAGTTTAAAGAGGCAATATCTTTCTTCCATGAACTTCCATAAGGTCTTTTATTACTAAATTTAAATATGTGCAATCTGATGGTGACTCAAATTCCATATGGCAGTAGAGTAGTATGAGTTGTCCCTAGGTGGTTGTATTGTTTTAAACTCAATTCTTTTCTGTTTCAAGTGTTGCTTTATAGAGTGTTTACCTTTTTGGCCTAATTTGAAGCAACAGTATGAGGGTAGGCAGCAAATGACAATAAAAGGACTATTTGTATATGGGACGCAGAAGAAGCAACATTGGCAGAAGGTTGTGAGTGAATCATTAGTTAACATTAGTTAGTAGTAAAGAGACTGGGGAAAATTGGGAAGGATGAAAACATTTTAGCTGTTCAACTTTATTATAACTTTACATTTTTAGAAGGTGGTTACAGAGGTAGTTGGTATTTCGTCCAATCATACATGTTATAAAATTGTAGTCAATAGACAGGTAAATGAGAGTTTTCTTTAGGTCATCATCTGGTAGTTAAACACTGGTGTCCTAAATTCTATTGTAAAGAGTTACTACCTTAGTACATTTTTATTGTAACACAGCTTCAAAATGCATTTAATAGTTAATAATGTAATAATTAACCAGTGTAATGTTATGGCATCTTCAAGGTAATGATTAAATCTACTAAGTAAATATTTTAGTGAATATACTGTTTAGCAAAGAAGATCCCAATGGAATGCTCATTCACTGTTTCATCGTAGTCATTTTTGGCCTCAGCATTTCAGACACTGAATTGCCTCACTTTGATGTCTGTCTTTTATTTTTGTAATATGAAAACAAAGAGATTGGCACAGTTTATGCCATAATATTCGGTACCGACAAATCTTTTGTGGTTTTCAATGGGCTACATTGATTAGTAACCAGGAAAACAGTAATAATGAATTAAAATTTGTTGAAGAGATGCAGACTCTTCTGGCCATGGAAATAGCATTTTTTAAATACTAGATAGATTCTTATCCACGATATCCACAAGTGTAGCACAATCTCAATGTTTTTGGAGTAAGAGGAAAAGAGAAAAAACTAGTGGTTATGTATGCTGATGTAAACAGACCTGATGCATAGATAATGTTCACCAGGCTCATGAATTGCAGTACAGCAAGCTGTGCCGCTACCTGAGGTGTGGGGAATGTAATGTGTACACCTGGCAACTGTACAAGAAAGATAGCAAAATGTATTACAGGGGGTCAAGCAGCCTTGCTAGTGAAAGTGACAGCTTGGTGTTTGATCTCAAGTATTTAAGTAGTCATTTGGATAAATTGATAATTTTCTTGAGTGTTATACAAATAAGTAATCAGTTTCAGCAAGATTCCTTGCTAACCCTAAAACTTTGTTTTTAGAGTCCAATGACCTAGCTAATGATTTGCCGTACCTGTTTCAGACTCCCATTGAAAGTTAATTCCTGTTTGCATCAAGCCTTGATTACTGTCAGATCAATAATTATGTCCAAAGCTGAATATTATTTGTGATTGACTACAGTCTTTAGCTTTCCAATCTGAACTTTGTCTTTCTTCTCCCTACCTATCCAGTTCAGTTGCATCCAGCAGCTGCAATTTGGGAACTGTCCTCAGCAAGGTTCATCACTCCTTGCATGATGAATTGGAAAATAGTGGTAGATTCTGTGCCTTGGCCCTCTTTAGAGCCTACATTCTTCTGTTGGCACGTACATTAGGATATGCTGTTTCTGTAACTACAGTAAGCAGTAACTACTTCCTGCACTTTGGCCTTACAAGCAGTCAGATAACCGGACATTCTGTTTCTTGTTCAGTTTTTTTCATAATTGATATCTGATGCACAAAGGGAGAAGAAATATACCAATGCTGCTGTTGAGGTTACAACTGATCATAAAAATCAGATTAGATGATGTGTTTTCTCTTGTATGTAATGTCCTGTCTCCAAAAACTACATAAAAAACATCGCTCATATCCATATTTAAAATTATATTTATCTAAATCAGAAAACCCATGTTGGAAAACAAGGAAACATATCAATGATAACACAGTTCAACAAAAAAAAATTCACTTGCCAAGGTTTTTTCATTGTATTTCGGGTCTGCTGAATCCAGAAATGGCCTCAGTTTCATTGAATTGGCTCTAGTTCTTGTGATAGACGATTTTATCAACTACAAATGTTAACACAATATTATTATCTATCTTTGTTATACCAATGTTTTACATTTTATATATTAAATGTAGCAATAATTTCATGAAACTTTAATTTTCCTTTTTTTATTTATTTCCTTTTTTTTATAGAAATATGAGTTCTTCAAGAAGTTGTTTAAATAACATTTTGCTACATTTGTGGTGAATATTCTCAGAATAAACATTACAGAATTTGTGTAACAAGCATATCTTGTATATTTTGGTATTAAGCTGGGGCCCCAAGATAAGTATTGGGCCCCCCATATGGTATGCAGAACTTGTGTAGAGTGTCTACGTCAGGAAAAATGGAAAACTGAAACGTGTGAAATTTGTTGTAGCTATGGTATGGGGAGAGCCCGGAAATCATCATAATGATTGTTATTTGTGTGCTGGGAATGTAAAAGAATCGTTACAAGAAACACAAGTGGGAGTACGGTGATATGGAATCAGCAAGACGACCTGATGTTCCCATAGCAGTGTTCAGTCCCTGATATTCCTGTATCCGACATGGAGGATATACAGGGAGTGTAATCCAGGAGTTAGCAGTGAATATGAAGTGAATATGTTTCATCAAACCAGCAGTTCTCCCAAGAAGAGCTCAATGATTTAATACGTGACCTAAGTCTGTCACAACAATCATCTGAACTTTTATCATCCGGGCTAAAAGAAAAGAAGTGTCTGAGAGCGGAAGATAAAATAACGGTTTATAGGACAAGAGAGGTGGCACTCCGACCATATTTCAGTGAAGATGGAGACTTTGTGTTGTAACATCCCTGGACTACTAGCCCATATGGGAGGACCAGAATACCGAGCAGAAGACTGGCCGCTTTTCATAGACAGTTCCACTCCAAGTATGAAATCTGTGTTACTGCATAATGACAACTGCTATGCATCAATTCCAATTGTCACACAACAAAACTTAAAGAAGAATATGAAAATATCAGAATGGTCTTACAAAAGCTTTGCTACATGAACACCAATGGTCCATATGTGTTGATATAAAAATGGTGAATCTCCTACTTGGACACAAAGTGAAAACACAAAGTCCCCGTGTTTCATCTGCTTGTGGGAGAGCAAAGCCGGATCACTGGAAGAAAGTGACATGGCCTCCAAGGGAAAACATGAAAAAGGTGCAGCGACATGGAGCCAATGGCTGACAATAAATCATTCTCCCCCACTACACATAAAGTTGGGATTAATGAAGCAATTTGTTAGAGCTCTGAACAAGGACGGTGATTGCTGCAAATACATTTGTAGATTCTTCCCTGGATTGAGTAGTGAAATATAAAAGCAGGAATCTTTGATGGAGCCCAGAAACTGATAAATGATGGAAATGTCACAAGTTACATGACTGATACTGAAGCTTCTGCCTGGCACAGCTATGGCATGGTTGGCAGGAACTTCTTGGGGAACCATAAAGCACAAAATTATGAAGAACTGCTACAAAACTTCCTCCTAAACTTTATAAATGTGTGTGCTACTATGAGTATAAAGGTACACTATCTCCATATGCAAACATTTCCAGAAAACCTTGGTGATATCAGTGAGGAACAAGGGGAGAGGATCCATCAAGATATAAAGGTGATGGAAGAAAGGTATCAGATGGGAGAGACACATGATGGCAGAATACTGCTGGAGCCGTCCTATCAGCAGAAATCATACAAACTCAGCTTATCAATGACTTCTGTGTGATTAGTTCTGTAATATACTGAATACAGAAAATATTGACATTAAGTATTTTTAAACATTTAATTTTGTATACGTAGGCATATCTAGTTTAATTTTGCATAATTTTCATGTTTCATTAGTTTTCTATGAGATTATTATTGAGGTCATTATTCCAAAAACTAGAGCCAATCTAACACAACCAATACCATATGTGGAATCTGTGCATCAAACATAACTTAAAATGACTTTAATTTATTTGGCAAGAAAATGTTTGTTGACCAGTGTAATCAATGGTTCTTTTATGTTTTTTTTTTTGTGGTCATCAGCAGCTAAGCATCTAATTTTGGGAAGTAAAGCTCATTTATGTTTTTGTCACAAAATATACATATTGATTAACCATATGCAAAAAAACCCTTGCTCTAGAAGTAAAAAAAATACTGAATTACATTTAAACACTGCACTGTGAATGATCTACAGCATTGTGCAAAGGAATGTACAACACCCCCTTTAATTCTATAGTTTTGTGTATCGATGAGGGCATAAAGATAAAATAATCATCCATTCCTTGGCAGGTTTTAAAATCAGGTACATATATCCTTGGATGAACAACCCATTTCATTATTTATTTGACAAAGTCAAAATGCAGAAGCAGTGTGTAAAAAACATGTACTACCTTGTTACTTTCGTAGGCATTAGGAGGGTAAGTAGCAGCCAGGTGCTATTGAAATGCACTTGATAATTGATCATAAGAAAGTGTACCCACCTCTATAAAAGCAAAAGTTTTGGCAATTTGCTAATCTGGAATTGTGTGGTAGCACAATGCCAAGAAGGAAAAACATCAGCAATAATCTTAAAGAAGCTGCCCATCAATCCGGAAAGGGTTATAAGGCCTGCATGGAGTTTGTAGGTTCTCCCTGTGTTTGTGTGGGTTTTCTTCTGAGTACTCTAGTTTTGTCCCACATTCTAAAAACATTCAGTTAGCCTAATTCAAATTTTCCTTAGACTGTGGTAATTACATTTGACTATGGTAGGGACATTGTGAGCCCTTTTGAGGGACAACCAGTGACATGACTATGGACTTTGTAAAGCGTTGCATAATATGTAAATACTGGATAATAAATATATCCAGTTTCCAAACAATATGAAGTCAGTCATGCTACAGTGAGAATACTGAAAACTGTTGTCATACTTACCAATAATTTTCCTTTCCTGGAAACTCCTGACAGTCAACCTGCCCCTTTTGACGCCCCAGGATCACGTAAACAAGCCTTTAAAAAGGACACCCTCCCATTTCCTCCTGTTCAATTCCAAGCACATGACAGGACATCTTAGGGGGGCAATTGCATGGTCAGGAGGAGTTGCCAGGTAAAGAAAATTATGGGTAAGTATGACAACAAATTTCCATGGCACTCCTCCTGCATACACATCACTGGGAATTAAGCAAATAACAATGGAGAGGGGTGAAGAAAAATACTATTACTCCTGAAATGCTGCTGAAAAGGAAAAATAAATCTTTGGATAGAGCTGACTATATGACAGGGGAACCAAAATGAGATTCTGAACCCAAAACCATGTTTTGTATCTAATGTAATATCTTATGTAATGTTTTGGACTAATTCCAACTTTTCCAGCTTTACAAATGGTCTCAGTAGACACCTTAGCATAGGAAACCCAAGAAACTGCCACCCCTGTTGTCAAATGTGCTTTGACCTATTGTAGTGGAACTAAGCTCAACACGCAAAAAGATACCTAATTGTCTCCGATATCCAAAAGGAAATAACTTTCACTAGGGCTGCCAGACCTTTTCTTGCACCATTTGGGTAAACAAATTGTCCAATGTTCTAAATCCCTTAGTTTTTGTATATATGTAGAAATTAGGTGGACCATATCCAGTTTACTGCAGTCCAGTTCTTCCTCCTGAGATACACTAGACAAGGGATTTAATGCTGGGAGCGCCACTTCTAAGTTCAAATGGAAAATTGATAAGACTTTAGTAGGGAATTCTGGAGAAGGCCTCAGAAGAGCTTTATCCTGGAGAATGGTGCAGTTCTTTAATGGAGAAAGCTTGCCACTCTGAAACGCACCTTGCTAATGTGATGGCAGTCAGGAATACTGTCTTACAAGTTAATTTCTCTGTTCAGCATAATTTGATTTGATGAAGTAAAGGCTGTAAAAGGCTTTGAGGACCAAAGGCAAATTCCATGCTAAGGAAGGTTGGTCTGAAGGGTTTAAGGAACTGCTAAATAAGTGGATTCTCTGCCCATCTAACACCTGTTAATGTTGGAAGTGCTGAAACTTGAACCTTAATTGTTCTGTAGCTAAGTCCCTTATTAAAGGCGGACTGCAAAAAGTCCAAAATTTGTGCTAGAGCCAGATCTAAGGGTGGAAACCATGATTCTTGAGCCATACTAACAAATTTCTCCCAGATTCTAAAGTATGCACTAATGTGCTTTAAGGGGCATCTCCAGCACTCTGGATGATATTCATGAGGCTAGAAGCCCTTCCATTTCAAGAGAAAAGCTATCAGGTAAATATGTGATGAATTGGGATGTTCCATACCATGCGATCTCTCCAAAGAGATAACGGATTTGGAGATACTGCTAACATCTGCATTACCAATAGGAGCCATGCTCTTCTTGGCCATAATGGTAGAATTCTAACCGCATAGCTGCCCTCCTTTATCTTCAACATCTGCTATTTGCTACCGTGACTTGGAGGAGATGCAGACTCCCTATCCCCTTTGGCAATATATGCAACCACTGTCTTGTTGTACATGAAGATTTTCACCCTTTTCTGACTGAGAATATCTGCAAACATTCTCAAACCTTGCCATGCCGCCATCATCTCCAATAGATTGGATTGTGTTTTTGGGGGTAAGACCACCAGCCTTGTGCTTGAAAACCATGACAATAAGCTCCCCAGTCCTGGAGGCTGCATCCTGAGCCAGAGGGATACCTCCGAACAGATTTTGACTTGATGTCCACCACAACAGATCTCTCCAAACAGTCCCTGGAAGATGGATTATTTGACTTAAGGCACAATGGTCCCACTGATTTAGGGAACATAAAACATAAATCTTGCCCAAGGAATTGAAGAGGTCATTAGACCTAAAAATCTCATGCATATCTCTGCTGGTATACTGACCAATCTGATCACAAACGGAGCCCATTCATTTATTTGGGTAATCTTGCACTGGCGCAGAAAAGCTCTCCTCAACTGTGTGTTGAAAAATACTCCCAGGTATTCCATCTTCTGAGTAGGATTCAGCTGACTCTTTTGATGATTCACCAACCAGCCAAACTGACATAGGACTTTCAGTATCTGTACCTTGCTTCCCTAATCATACTCTGGACTCTGACAAGATCAGCACATTGTCCAGGTAGTGGAACATACAACTACCTTCTAGACAAAGTAGCACTATCATTACAAGAAATGCCTTGGTAAAGTTTTTGGGGACTGTTGCAAGGCTGAAGGGCAGGCATATGAACTGAAAATGTTCATCAAAAATGGCAAAGTACCATTTCTGTGTTTGCAATTGACACCATACTATGTAATGGAATTAAGTCCATACAGGATGTCTATAATCTACAAGCAGACCTGGCTGTACTGTGTGATTGGGCAGCCAAGTGGCAAATGACATTTAATATAGATAAATGTAAAGTTATGTACTTGGGGGTAACAACATGCATGCTTCATACTGTCTAGGGGGAATACATTTGGGGGGGTCAGAAATGGAGACGGATCTGGGGGTTCTGGTAGATCATAGACTTAATAACAGCATGCAATGCCAAGCTGCAATATTTAAAGCTAGTAAAGTACTTTCTTGTAATAAAAGAGGAATAGACTGCAGAGATGGAGACATAATCCTGTACAAAGCATTGGTCACACCACATCTGGAATATGCAGTCCAGGTTTGGGCACCAGTTCACAAAAAGGACATTGTGGGATTGGAGAGAGTGCAGAGAAGGACAACTAAACTAATAAAAGGAATGGAGGAGCTCCGCTATGAGGAGAGATTAGCTGAACTGAATCTATTCTCCCTTGAGAAGAGACGTATAAGGGGGGGATATGATCACCCTGTATAAATATATAAATGGTCCATATAGAGAACTCTCTTCCCCATTATTCACTGTAAGGTCATTACAAAGCACAAGGGGGCGCTCTTTGCGTCTGGAGGAAAAGAAGTTTAAACTCCGGATAAGGAAGGGATTCTTCACTGTAAGGGCTGTGAAAATGTGGAATCGGCTCCCTCAGGAAGTAGTTTCAGCAACTAATATAGATTGCTTTAAGAAAAAGCTGGATGATTTCTAGAAGCACAGAATATAACTGGGGATTAAGGATTTAAAGTAAAGATAACAGAGACTGCTTATCCAGGGAACATCCGATTGTCTCATGGAATCAGGAAGGAATTTTTTTCCCTATTGGAGCAAAATGTACCCGGGTTTTTTTGCCTTCCTCTGGACCAACTATGTCTTATAGGGTTTTATATCTGGGATATGTTTATTTCCCTTGTGGTTGAACTTGATGGACGTATGTTTTTTTTCAACCTTACCTACTATGTAACTATGAAGGCAGCAAACGTAACAATAAACATATTTTTGTATATTAGATATGTTTATTAAAAACAAAACAAAACAATACTATTTATTTTTTTTTATGTAAAAATACATCATAAAAGCTGTCACCATAATGGTGTATAATTAATTCTCACAACACATGAGGCAAAATCTCTAAATGGTATTTTTTCTCTACGCGTTTCACATAAGCTAAGTCTGTTTCTTTAGGAGATCTAGAGAACTGACATATAACAATATCATTAGATAAACATTCATAAATCCTTCAATAACAAATTCACGTTTTCAATAGACTTTTTTACCAAAATTAGTTGTTTATAGCATAATTTCTCACTTACCTAAATACCATGAGGTGTGGTGGAAACAGTTGTATAAACAGATTTTAGCAGGATGGTTAAGGGTGTTAACAAAGCTTTATGAAGTTTGAAAAAGAATTCAGTTTTTGTGTCTTTGTAAAGAGAGGCGTCTATCTACTATTTTAAGGAAATGCTGAAGTTTGGTGAGAAATAGATGCATTGATGGTGGGTTAGGCAAAAGCCAGCAGTGTAAAACCGGCTTTCTTCCCACTGCTGACAGGAGTAGTGCCAATCTGCGCATTCCCCTAAAAAAAACAGATTCCATTTTTCTCTGCCAAAAGTTGGCCCACTCTGGTGTAAATGGTAGAAAATTTATTCAGAAGGAATATGCTATCAGACATAAATGGAAATTTTTCCTACTTCTGGAAAGGTGTATGACTTTGGTATAGTTAGGTAAGGATTAAATGAACTGATGGAAAGCATGGGGGAGGATAGTCCTGGTGTTATTTCTTAATGACCCTAAACTGAAACAGAGAAGAGTGGACATTCAGCAAAGATTTAAAGTGTAGTGTATGCAAAAGTCGAAAATAATGGAGAGCTGCATAAAACCTTGTCAGGTAGAAGTTGTTTGTGAGTATGGAGAAAAGCCATTGGGTGTATTGGGGCTTGGAGGTTGAAATCTACCTGTGTGTTTGTGTAGTAGGTTGTCTCATGGATCCAATCCTTTAAATCCGCTTGGTTTGCTCACCTAGATAAGCAAAATGAGATTTTGCCCATTGAAAAGAGTTAGATGTATTCTAATTGGGTTCATGTTTAGGATATAGGAGCATAGCTATAGATCCATCAAAGTTGATAGTGTAACCCAAGATTTGTTTTTAACATTTACTTAATTACAGGAAGTGAAGTTGCTAAGTTGGAAATAAATAGCTGAATATGGTCCACAAATGCAGTTATTTTTTCTCAGTTGTGCCAAATCTAATGCCTAAAAATGGTAAATCTATTTCTAAAAGGTGTAATAAGGGTTCCAAGGCTGGATTAAAAAGTAGCATAGATGGGCCACATTCCTGCCTGGTGCCACTGCTTATTTGATTGTGTCCAGGTAGTTGGTTATTTACTATAAGATATGTGATGGGGGGTTGTATAGATATTTAAGTTGGGTCTGTAAATTAGTTACAATGTTTCTCCTGGCTAGAAGCGAGTGTAAGCAGGTACAGAGTATATTGCATCAAGGCTTAGTAACATGTTCTTTTTGTTATATTGTGGGGTAGAGGTGGATATGGCCATCCATTACCCTATGAATAAAAGATGGTTTTATATATAACTCAGCTGATGATTGGTGAGGAGTGACGGTAATAGCTGGTGTAATGGCTTGGTCATAATTTTGTAATATGCATCTTAGAGCCAGTAGTAGGGTGTTTTAGCATATGAATAGTGCATTTGGGACCCAAAGGGAATGTTTTATTGGGTAAGGGAGAGCCCATTTTGTTGCCCCATATGTATTATTTGTATTTAGTGTCTTGAGCTTTGTTAGGGGCTTGTGTATGTTGGTGGTTGTCTAAAATCATGGTGGCTTGAAGCCATGTTCTGCGTGAATCTTCAGTGGGGTATAATTGTGTTCTCGGTATGTTGTTTTTACATATTCATTAAGAGAGTTACAGAGTTGAAATTCTTCAAAATAGAGATTTGCAAAGAATGAAGTGATTTGAGTATCCCAGTGTTGGATAATATCATCCTGAAAGTTTGCCAATGAGGTCACCAAGTATGATTGAAAGGCTGATAATGAACACAGGTAAATGGTAAAATAACATCTAGCTGCAGAGGGTATGGGGTGTGATAATGCTTTTTTCAATAATTGGTGCATGATCTGATAGATATATGAGATGATAAAGTACTTTAAAGAGGGAGTCTGTGACAAGGGATTATGAATTCTGGAAAAAGTTTTGTGTGCTTTGGACCAGCATGAGTATTCTTGTAATGTTGGGTGTCTTACCCTTCATTGGTCTATAATTGGTAAGAAATCTATAATACTAGTTTGTGAGTTCACATTGAGAGTAGGTTGTGGGTCTGATCAGTCAAAACTTGCTGCGAGCTATATTAAAAGTGCCCGCTATTATTGGATTTAGGTAATCAGTGGAAATAAGTATAACAAGAGAGGTGGGAAAAGAATTGAGCGTTTGGTCCATTGTACGCATAAAGATTGAATAGTGTTGTGCCGTGGGTTTGGATTTTCATCAGGATGTATCGTGATCCAGGATCAAGCAAAACCTCTATAATTTGAAAAATTAAAAATTTGCAGAATACAATAGCACCTCCCTTTTTTTGTTTTAGGAACACTTTTGAGACACTAACCACTACCTTTACCTTGCTGTGATTGTAAGAATCAGGCAGCACCACAATTAGGAAATGGCAGGCATGCCTGTATAAAAAGTCTGAAAAAATCTATGAGAGCTTGGTTGTGGCGGAGGAGCAAATTCTACCTGTGCTGTACCAATACTTCCTTCTATGCTTAGTACCACTGCCTTTTATTGCAATAGCAGTCTTTTTTTCTAGAACTGTATTGCGTTACTGCAAAAATGAGCACATGCACAATGTAATGCAATATTTTATGGGGTCAGGACAGTGACAAAAAGATATGTTTGTAATATCTCACCTAGATAAAATGTCTCATGTAGTACAGTAAAAACTGTGTTACTGTTAACATGAGCACATTAAATAACATTTATAAACTTTAATGAAGTGCAATATATGAACTGTAAAATTGCAAGTGTAAAGCTATAGGTTAAATGCCAATGCTTAACCAGATGTGACTTCCCAATTTATTCAATTTATTATTTGTAGTCTTCACCTATAAGCAAGCCCCCGCTCACCCTCAGGTGGTTAGTTGAGTCGACCTAGCACTTGGTTGCCCCTCAGACTTCGGTATGCAAGGAATCATCTCTGGGGGTACAAGAATTGGCAAATGACCAATAAGCCTGTTTGGCAGACAGGTCCACAGTGGTGGCAATGGCTAGCATAAGGTAAGCGAAGGTCAGAAAACAGGGCTAAGGTCATGCACAGAAAAACCAGACAGGCCAGACAGCTATCCATAGGGTAAAGAAGTCTGAAGATAAGGATACAGACAGAGGTTGGTTCAGGTGGCAAATACTGGATACTGAGAAGTGATAGACAGGCTGGGTGGGGATTGCAGAGCAAATGCTATATGAATCAGCAGGTGAAGTCAGTCCACTTCTATACCTCCCAGCTCCCAGTGCTCAGCAAGGGAAAACCAGACTTTTGTCAGAGGACTACAGGCACAGCAAGGCTGCAAAGGCACACAAGAGTGCACAGATCCCTTTGCTGGTGTGTGCCCCATGGGGAATGGCAGGTAATATATTGTGAATGGATATTATAGAGGCAAGGTGCATGCACTCTGTGGGTGATGCCATGAGATAAACCAGAGGGGAAAGTACTGTCCTGAAGTTATAATTGTCATGCAATGTTAATTTGTGAATGTGATGAGTGACCAAATAATAGCAAGAAAACACCTGCTCTAACCCATGTCCCATCAGACCCGTACAAGAAATGTGCAGCATCTGCCTCAGTTCTGCAGCCAGTTTAGTAGAAGTTGTGATCAATGTTTACAGAGTCCACAGCTTGTCTTCTTGCAGTAATCTACAGCTCCCAGTCCCTACCACAATCCTTATTACACCGGTCTAACACAACTACCAGTCCCCAGAGCAGTAAAAGACCATTGCAGTATTGGTAACCTAACAACCAGTGTACTTTCTATGGATGCATAAAAGATCACATGGTGAAATGGTGGCTCACATTCTTTTCAAAGAGTACAAGTAGGGCACAAATATTTTGTAACCTTGGCCTCCAGTATGTCTGTCAGGTTGCCAGTGCTATAGAAGTTTGTCGGAGTTCCATGTTTCTATTGTTCACTTGGTGTACTAAGTCATTATGGGGAAAGTTCACAGTGAAACCTGAATTATGGTTGAGCAGAAGCAATGTAATTTGAATTATGTAATAGCAGAAAAATGACACCAGTGCTGGAACTAGACGTGTGTATGTGCCTGGCCACATAAATTAGGGGATTGGCATGCTTGCAAACATACAGAAATAGCAGGAAATCACCTGTTAGCATGGATACATTTACTGCGACTGCAGTATTTACCCCCTTTATTATCTCTTGGTTCATAACAATATCCTAGATCTTTACAACCCTAGCAATGCCCCTTATTACTACTATAGCCCAGATCAGTAGATAGTGAGAATCAAAACTTTCCAACTGTAAGATGACCTTACGTAAAAGAAATTCTGCTTTGTTATTTATGTGATGTAGCAGACAAGAGGCTGAGCTTTAGTAAATGTTCTCTATGTGTTTGAGTGGATTTCCCACATCTTAACAAGTGGATTTAATAGCTTATTGGCTTCCTCTAAAAAAAAAATGACCTTAGTTTTTGTCATATGGTGCCTTTAGATTGTGGGTCCCTTTGCGGGACAGCTAGTGACACGTCTATAGACTTTGTAAAGCACTGCGTAATATACCAACGCTATATAAATACAAGTAAATAAATTGGAATGGGTGAAGGTAATTGGAAGCATTGCCTAGTCCCTGTACATGTGAACATACTGACACTCTGTAGATATTACAGAAACAAATGAAAGTAGTGACATCTGGTGGCTATTGCTTAAACTTCAGGCCAAATATTCTACATATGAAGATAGCGACATCTAGTGGGTATAGCTGGCAAACATTAGGAGATTTCCTGTGGTATTGATGGAACAGTAATTTATAGCAGAATTTTAAAATAAGAATAACGCTTACCTCTACTTTCAAAGAGCCCTTCATCCCTCCACAATCAGATTTCAGGTGGTCCCACTCCACCACGGATTCCTTTTTTTGTGTAACAGACCGGGCTGCAGGTGCCGTCATCTTCTTCCATATAGTTACGGTCTCTTCTTTTGTAACCTGATCATGCACTGCGCAGGCACGGGAGCGAATGATGTTTCTTTTCGAAAATTAAAAAAAACACAAAAACTATTTCACTGTTCTTTGTTCATCAGTACCTTGTTTCTTTCAATTTTGGGAAAGCCCCATCTGCAGCCCGATGGAAAGGGTGGGGCCCTATTTTGTGGTGCCCAAAACTGGAGCCTTGTATCCCTGCACACACAAGTTTGGTTTGGGTGATCTGGGACAAAGGCAGTCTGTGTAGATCTGCTAAGTAGATGTCAATGCTCCATTTTGTATTGTACAACCCAAATTACATCGGTCAACAAAAAATTTGTTTTGATAATCATCAGAAATCACAGCAAACTTTTCTAATTCAGTTTTTTTAGGAGATTTCAGATCTGTTTTCAGTTTTTCCCTAACATAAAGTTTCTGAGTTATGAGTACTATATTAGTTACCATTGTACATGCATGTATTTTGTAGTAAAACCTAAGCACCATTGAAGTGAATGTTGATACATCTTCAGTGTGAAGTAAAATAAGACATTGTGGTATAGATCTACTGAGCAGTGTCACTCAGGTACCATTGTTTCAGAAATGCTTATAGAATGATTTCCTTGTGTACTACGATACATCATCCAGCAGTAGTCGGCCATCATACTTTCATTCCTTGGTAGCGCTGCTCCATTCACTGAATGTCCTGGTGAAAACGTTCTCCTTGTTCCTCACTTATCATACCAAGATTTTCCAGGAAGAATTCTAGATGTGAGTGCAAGAAATGAATTTGTAATGACCTGACAACCCAGTTTCTGGTATGAATCAAGCAGATTCTGAACTCCTTCCTTGTATGCAGGAGACTTATTGTGCCCAGGAAATTTTCACACAGCCATGAATTCATCCCAAGCTTCTACCTCAGCTGCTGAGAGAGATTGTTTGAAAACATCATCCTGCAAAACAGACGATCTGTGGCCCTATAAATATCCCTTCCTTCATTTTTGCAGTGCTTATGTTTGGAAACTTCTCACCAAGCTGCTGATTACCCATGGAGTTTGATTTGCCCATGGACGTTACAAGGTTCTTCATCAAGCCTAACTTGATATGGAGAGGTGGCAGAAATGTTTTATGTGGATGAACCAGAGGCAGAAACTTGGCACTGCTTGTTACCCATAGGTATCTCTTGGTAGCCAATCACGCTTCCCATAATGGTCTCCCGTAGATCGGCTCTCCCACAGACATAGGAAACAGCAATATTTTGTGAATCCTCCTTGCATTCCCATCAGCAAGCCAATGAGCTTTAGATCCCCACAGATGTTCCACTGGTGTGTTTTATACTGGATTGCTTCAAGTAGTAACTTCATGTTGTCATAGAACTCCTTTAGGTTAATGGAATGGGCAATCAGTAAACTTAGTTTAGAATTACCATTATGCAGTAAAACTGCTATCAAGCTTCTTTTAGAGGAATTAATGAAGATACGCCATTCAGATGGAACATGCTCTTGTGTCAAACTGGTAAAGAACGCATTTATATCATGACAGTAGCACAGTGAGCCATCACTAGTGAAGAACGTTGTCAAGTTATGATTTTGTTTTCTGTAGTGAGTTACAGTTACACCCTCTGCAAGCAAGTTCTTCCATTTAAGCCTTGAAGCAAGAAGTTCTGCTTTGTCTTTGGAGAGATTTAGATCACGAACGAGATCATTCAGCTCAGCTTGTGTAAAGGTCTCTGGTTCTGAATCTTCATCGGCCAAGTAGTCAGGATCAGATGATTCGGGGTTGTACCTGGCTGCAACTCCAGGGCATTCCTCATCACATTCTACAGAAGCAAGTCCATCATGTGGCGGTACTAGAACTGGCAATGAATCATCATGGGGAACAGGCCTAATTGCAGAATCCAGGCCGGGATATACAATTATGTGTTTAGTTTTACCTGAGAATTTATTTTGTTGACGCAGTAAAAATAGCAGTCGATTAGATGGTCTCGCGGTTCTCTCCACACCATCGGGATTGCCAATGGCATTGCTGCTTTACGCCGATTTAGCCGGTCACGCAGTCCATTGGAACAACTGGTACAGATGACATGTGAAGCCCAAGATTTGTCCTGGTCACCAAGTGGACAGCCGAAATATAATTTGTAAATCTTTTTAAGTTCTGTGGTAATTTGGCGACGTTGTGCTTTCATTGTGAATGAACCACACGCATAACAGAAACTGTGTGGATCATTGAGGCAATTTCTAGGCATGATGACAAATCAATCGCAGTTAGTGCGGTCTCTAACCTTAAAAAAAGAAAACTGTCATTAAATGTTGTAATATGTTTAGGCTATTTATAACGAATTTCACACAATATATAATTAGTCCCATCACAAAAACTAGAAGTGCTAGAGAAAAACTGAACACAGATTTGAAAACCACATCAAAAATACTACAAAGCCACATAAAATTCTATCTGATGAAATGACATGGTGACCTGTGTTATGAGCTGATGTAAGTAAACCTAAATAAACAAACTGAGGCTGATCACTGATTCCTTGTTTTCAGGTACAGGCTTCATTCAGTTATTCTTATCCTTCACTATCTAGTATGCAAATACCACAATAAATTCAGAATTTGCGGAGTGAATTCGTCAGTTACTCTAGCACAAAACCAGAGCAGGATGACTGCAGTACTCCTGTGATAGAAGCAGTTATTCCCTAATTCAAGAATCACTCACTGACCTAATGTAGACTGTTCACACACAAACTAATTTGCCTCTCTAGTGCTTTCCCATGGGCTTATCTGGCTTGTTTCTGTAGGTGAGCAACATTCAAATTAGATAATAGCAGAGACTGCATATCATTGCAAAGTCAAATCAGAAATCTTTTACTGCTGCCTATTAATAATTCTATGATTGATATATAGCGTGAAATGTTTCCAAGAAAATTCTTACAGTTCCAGTACTTAGCAGAGCTTCTTTTTCATTAAATATATGTAATTACACTCTCCGTGTTAGGGCAGTTAGGCTGAACCCCACAACTGCAGGCCTACTTCTACACCAAAGATAGCTGTGAAAGAATGCATGTTTACTTTTTTGTATATTTATACTTTAATATATATGTAGACTTCACTGTAAAGTGCCTATGTGGCAGGAGGATGGAGCCACATCCTGGGAAAGGGGGGAAATCAGATAACAATGGAACAACAGCTACTATGTAGGTAGTAATAATGTGGAAGTTTTTTGAGCAGGAAACAATTACTGAAGTGTAATATTGCTGGAGGTGGGAAATGTTTGTGGATTGTTTGAGCAAAATGGTGATTGGCTAAAGCCTTTTTATTTGTTATCAAAGGGGTAAAAATCATATTTATCTCTCATAATACAGGTATTCCATAGAACACTATTTTACTAATTTAAAAGATAATACAAGAAAACCCAAACAGGGCTCTATTTATAAATGATTCCCCCAGTTATTTTCTCTGAAATTTGCTGGTGGTGAATTAAATGGTCATAGTTTTTTTTCAGGTCTCCTATTAAAACTAAATTGTTCTGCCTCCTAGTGGCCAATCATCAAAATTGCAAAGCTGTTGCAATAGAAAATTAATTGCTTAAGACAAGTAGACAGTGAGTTTTTGTTTAAAATACTACTTCAACTTCATCCACTGTAATTGTAATAAACAGATCCGACTGTAAAAACAGAGAAGTTAGGTGCAGTCACCCAAACAAATCTTTGTTTACCGTCAACAGTTTACCGTTGCACCATAGATAATTCGATTTCAATGCAGAAAACAAGTTTACCAATACAGCATAAAAAATGCAATCCATGTCCGACTGCAAAGGTACAATAATACACAGTAGCTCACAGCGGTTCTCCAGATCAGAGATGAAATAGAAAATATTATACTGACTGGTAACCCATAGAGAAAGAGCTTCACTTGCACAAAGAATTCAGTTCACTATGCTTTCATCAGATTATGAGGTAAAGTGTGCACTTAGCAGGAGGATGGAGCCACTTTTTGGGGTTCTGAGCAGAAGGGAGAAGAACAAATCAATGTAACAAATTGTGTTGTTCTTTAAATATTGATTAACAGTAACACTGAAAAAAAATAGTGTATACCTAACATTAGGCAAATAGCGAGCCTTTGCTTATAACAACTTCAACCTCTGTTTACAGTAATAAATGTACCAAACCGCCATGGAAATGATCTGCTTTGTTTGTGTCATCCAGAACAAACCTAACAATGGCTCATAGAAAGAATCTCAGGCGACTATCGGTAAGACAACTCTCTACCCCAGTATTAGAGTTGATAGAGAAAGATGGAATACTTAGATCATGTGCATCTCCAATAAAGTATTTAAACAGCAATTTAATTAATATATGTTTGAAAAACTGAATAAATGAGAACATGACTTTATACATTTTTCTGGTATCAAAATCCCTAAATAAAATGATAATATATTGCATGTTAGCAGTTTGATATGAGAACTTTTTTGTATTGGGTCTTTTCCCCTATTTGCACCTGGTGATGCTGCAAAACACCTAGGTCCTGTCTGATGGGGAAATACCTATAGTACTACTCCATGAATCCATGAAGGGTCCCCAGGGCTAGTCTACTAATATGTCTCCCTTTTTTCATTTTAAATGCAAGTGTAATGAAGAGTTTACTTAACAAGTATAATCTGTACTTTCTGAAAATGTTATTTCAATGATAATAGGAAAGGACTAGTATTCTGCAATATAATCATTTTGTTTTTGATATTTATAATATCCTTTAAACAAAATCTAAAATACTTGCTTTTTTGCATCAGACATATCAATATCCTATTGCACCCCAATTGTCACACTACCAACCCTGCTCTTATACAATCCTAACTTTACCCTATGAGATCCCATTATTGTTATGTAAAGCAATGTATTACCTGAGGCATCATTTCTATTGACCAAACAGAGGAGCATTCCCTAAATGTGCTATGACAGTGGTTAGATACCAGGGGTGCCAGTGTGTATTGTTAGACCTTTAGAGAAGTGCTTCCTATTCATTTTAAAGTGAGCAAGCCTTTTATCAAGTAAAAATTACTTTTATTAAAAAAGGGGGTGAAGCACCTCTTCTTTCTGTCTTGATTGCCTAAAACACTGTTTTGATACCTGAAACAACACTCTAATAATTAAGATATGTATGAACACATTTATTGCTGTAAAGCAACTCTGAGACATATACAAGGTACCATAAATGTTACCAGAGAGTTGTGTTACTTGGAAATACCGTAATAGAAAAATGACTTATTGTGTTGTGTGAGGGCGCCCTCTTGTGGCTGGAGGTAAAACCTACCCGTACGAGCTAGATCTCTCTGGAAAAATGGGACGCAAGCATTGAAGGCAATTAGAGATCACTCCGCCGTTATATAGTTCCGGCTTCACGAGAGCGAAAGAGAGAATGTGGAGGTAAAACTGCCATTCTTACACTAATGTGGGTAAATTATTGCTATTGTTACAGAAATCCGAGGTTTTATTGCTCTTATGTTACAAACCCGGGGATTATAGGCCATTCTTACACACATTTGGAGGTGTATTGCTATTCTGACAGAACGCTGAGGGTGTTGTTGCTCTTTCGACAGAAAAGCTGGGAGATTTTTTTTTTTTTTTATGACAGAAATGCACAGGTGTTGTTGCTGCTCTAATATAAGTGTTTGATATAGTTATTCTGACCTAATATGGGGGTATTGTTACTTTTATGGCCTAATGGGGGATATTATTACTTTTCTGACCTATCTGTGGGGGTATTAATGCTAATTTCAAAGAAATGTGGGGTAATATTACTCTTCTGACTTAAATGTAGTGGTTTTGTTACTATCCTGATAGTCATGTGGGAGTATAATGACTTTTCTGACCTAAATGTGGCAGTAATATTGTCTGACATAAATGCGGGGTTATTAATGCTAATCTGAAAGAAATGAGGAGGGGGTTGTGGGGGTTAGAGTTTTGGGGGGTGGGGTTAGGGTGTAGGGTTAAGGGTAGGGGTAGGGTTAGGGCTGGGGGTAGGGACACCCAAGACATAAACCCCAACATTATAAGAACCAACATATACCCAACAGAAGAACCCCAACACTACAAGAGTCAACATATACCCAAGACCAGAACCTCAACACAACAACAGCCAACATATACCAAACACGAGAACCCCAACAGTACATCAGCTATCATATACCCAAGACCAGAACCCAAACACTTCAACAGCCACCATATACCCAACAGTAGAAAACCAACAGTACAAGAGCCAACATATACCCAACTCTACAAGAGCCAACATATACCCAAAACAGGAACCCCAACACTACAAGAGCCACCATATACCCAAGACAAGAACCCCAACACAACAACAGCCAACATATACCAAACAACAATCCATGCTACAATCTATTGTACAATCCATAGCACAATCCATGCTACTACCCATGCTACAATCCAGGCTACAATCTATGGTAAAGTCCATAACAAAATCCATGCTACAATCCAGAGTACAATTCATGCTACTTTTAATGCTACAATCTATGGTACAATCTATGACACTATCCATGCTACAATCCATGGTACAATCCATGCAATTATTATTGCTACAATCTATGGTACAATCCATGCCACAATCTCTGCTACAATCCATGCTACAATCCATGCTACAATCCATGCTACAATCCATGGTACAACGCATGGTACAACCCAGGGTACAATCCATGCAATTATTATTGCTACAATCTATGGTACATTCCATGCCACAAACTCTGCTACAATCCATGCTACAACCCAGGGTACAATCCATGCTACTAT
>NC_092868.1:105379-109357 GCF_032062135.1 Pyxicephalus adspersus
TGGACTCCATCCAGCCTAGAGCCAACACTATATGGACTCCATCCAGCCCAGAGCCAAAACTATATGGACTCCATCCAGCCTAGATCCAAAACTATATGGACTCCATAAAGCCCAGAGCCAACAGTATATGGACTCCATCCAGCCCAGAGCCAAGACTTTATAGACTCCATCCAGCCTTGAGCCAACACTATAAGGACTCCATCCAGCCCAGAGCCAACACCTTATGGACTCCATCCAGCCCCGAGCCAAAACTATATGGACTCAATCCCGCCTTGAGGCAACAATATAAGGACTTCATCCAGCCCAGAGCAAACATTATATGGACTCCATCCAGCCCAGCGCAAACACTATTCAGACTCCTTCAAGCCCAGAGCAAGCACTATAAGGAGTCCATCCAGCCCAGGGCCACCACTATATGAACCGCATCCAGCCCAGAACCAACATTATATACACTCCATCCAGCCTTCAGACAATGCTATTTGGACTCAAGCTAGCCCAGGGCCAACACTATATGGACTCCATCCAGCCCAGAGACAACACTATAAGGACTCCATCCAGCCCAGACCCAAGACTTTATAGACTCCATCCAGCTTTGAGACAACACTATATGAACTCCGTCCAACCCAGATCAAACACTATATGGTCTCCATCAAGCCCCTAGCAAAAACATTATAGACTCCATCCAGCCCAGACCCAACCCTATATGGACTGCATCCATACCTAAGCCAAGACTGGAAGGACTCCATCCAGCCCAAAACCAACACTATTTGGACTCTACAATCCATGCTACAATCCACGGCAATATCCATGGTACAATCCATGTTACAATCCATGCTACAATCCACGGCAATATCCATGGTACAATCCAGGGTACAATCCATGGCAACATCCATGGTACAATCTATGATACAATCCATGCTACAATCAATGACCCAATCCAGGGTACAAACATTGTCATTGTCAACTCCACTTCTGCTTGTCATCCAGGGATGATAATAACAACAATCCTCATGTCACAATTCTTCCTTTGCTAGACTCGATATTATCCATAGCTCACCATCATGGCGATGGCCATTAATTTTGTATGACATTCATTATTTATTATTTCCAGGTTTCAAATCTCAGCCTGGTACAAAAAGAATTAAAAAAAAAATATTTGCCTCTGATAGTCTTCAATCGTTCAATGTAACCAATGCGAAGATCTCAGTGATAGCAACCCAGTCAGTGTGTGACTGGTAACATCTCTGTGTCATGGTGGAGATTCATCTACAACACTTCACACAATGAAGACATCCTTCTGTTTGTACACACACACTTCTCATCCCTCACATCCATTTAAAACTTTTATTCCATATCTTCCATAGCTCAACCTAAAGCAATATTCCCCTGCACGTTACTCCCCTCTGGTCCTGTGGTGTATCCCCTAGAATCACTGTCTGCCCCTGGAAAAGTTCCCCTCAATATCACCCCTAACATCACTATCTACCCCTGGTGCAGTTCCTCATCATATCACCCCCAAAATCACTGTCTGCCCCTAGTGCAGTTCCCCTCTATATCAACCCTAATATCACTGTCTTCCCTGGGTGCAGTTCTCCTCCATATCACCCCCAATTTCGCTGTCTGCCCCCGGTGTAGTTTTCCTCCATATCACCCCTAATATCGCTGTCTGCCCCGGTGCAGGTCCCCTTCATATTATCCCTAATATTGCTTTCTGCCCATGGTGCAGTTCCCCTCAATATTACCCCTAACATCACTGTCTGCCCCCGGGGCAGTTTCCCTCCATATCACCCCTAATATCACTGTCTGCCCCCGGTGCAGTTCCACTACATATCACCCTTAATATCACTGTCTGCCCCCGATGCAGTTCTCCTCCATATTACCCCTAATATCACTGTCTGCCCCCGGTGCAGTTCCCCTCCATATCACCCCCAATACCCCTAATATCACCCCTAATATAACTGTCTGCCCCTGGTGCAGTTCCCCTCCATATCACCCCTAAAATCACTGTCTGCCCCTGGGGCAGTTCCCCTCAATATCACCCCTAATATCACTGTCTGCCCCTGGTGCAGTTCCCCTCAATATCACCCCTAACATCACTGTCAGCCACTGATGCAGTTCCCCTCCATATCACCCCCATTACCCCTAATATCCCCCCTAATATTACTGTCTGCCCCTGGTGCAGTTCCCCTCAAAATCACCCCTAATATCAATGTCGGCCCCTGGTGCAGTTGCCCTCAATATCACCCCTAATATCACTGTCTGCCCCTGGAGCAGTTCCCCTCATTTTTACCCCTAATATCACTGTCTGCCCCTTGTGGAGTTCCCTTCTATTTCACCCCTAATATCACTGTCTGCCCCTGGCGCATTTCCCCTCCATATCACCCCTAATATCACTGTCTGCCCCTGGAATAGTTCCAGTCAATATCACCCCTAACATTACTGTCAGCCCCTGCTGCAGTTCCCCTCCATATCACTCCCAATACCCCTAATATCACCCCTAATATAACTGTCTGCCCCCGGTGCAGTTCCCCTCCATATCACCCCTAATAACACTGTCTGCCCCTGGTGCAGTTCCCCTCCATATCACCCCTAATATCACTGTCTGTCCCTGGTGCACTTTCCCTCCATATCACCCCTAATATCAATGTCTGCCCCCGGTGCAGTTATCCTCCATATCACCCCTAATATCACTGTCTGCCCCTGGTGCAGTTCCCCTCCATATCACCCCTAATATCACTGTCTGCCCCCCCACCCACCTGCCTACCTACCCCATACACAGCCTTCCCACCTACCTACCTACCTACTCGATGTACTCAATGTATTTAGAGAAAAGAATCATGTAAGAATTGGTCATTTAAAGTGAAAATCTGCCCTCCCTGTTGCCTGAGGAATAATGTGAAGACTCAGAGAAGACCAATTACCAGAACATACAGAGCTCACCATATAGGGTGCGACCCCCTCATATATTTGCAGATATAGGCGTATAAATAAAACAATTTATGGCTGATTGTATTCTCCATTTACATTCACTTTTTTACATGGAAAAGGATCTCTAGTTTAGCTTTGTGAGTCCAATCTATAATAAAACAGTTAAATAATGATAACACAAATAGACATGTATAATGCAGAAGAAAGGGGGACAGATTCATAATTGGATAGAAAGTACAAATGTCACCCTGAAAATTCCTGGGATGGGACACGGCGAGATATGATTACAGAGAGCACCTGCTTTAGGACTTGGATTAGGTGCTGGATCAGAGTTTGTGTCTGGATTAGAAATAGATTATAAATTGGGTCTAGGTTTGGATTTGGAATAGAGAATAAATTAGACTTTGGGTCTGCGTAAAACTATGATTTCAAACTGGGTTAATATAAAGTTTAGGGTTAGTGCCTGGATTAGGAAAAGGGTTAAGTCTGAGTTTGGGTTAGGACTAAGATTTGGGGCTGGATTAGTGATTGGGTCACGTTAGGTGTTGGATAGGACTGGGGTTACAAACTGGCCTAGTCAGCGCCTTGGTTAGTACTAGCTATGTGATCTAGGATAGTGCTAGGCTTTGTGGTAAACGTTGAGGCTGCATAATTCTGTAATAGGATTATTGCCTGGATTAGGGTTACAACCTATGTTACTACTACTAGGGTTAGGGCATGGATTAGGGTTAGGGTTTATGTTATTACTAGGGTTAGGGCCTGGATTAGAGTTAGGGTTTATGTTATAATTAGGGTTACAGCCTATGTTACTACTAGGGTTAGGGCCTGGATTAGAGTTAGGGTCTATGTTACTACTAAGGTTAGGGCCTGGATTAGGGTCTATGTTACTACTGGGGTTAGGGCCTATTTTATCACTAGGGTTAGGGCATATGTAACTACTAGGGTTAGGGTCTGAATTAGGGTTAGGGTCTATGTTACTACTTGGGTTAGGGCCTGGATTAGGGTTAGGGTCTATGTTACTACTTGGGTTAGGGCCTGGATTAGGGTTAG
>NC_092868.1:109641-110994 GCF_032062135.1 Pyxicephalus adspersus
ACTACTAGGGTTAGGGCCTGGATTAGGGTTAGGGTCTATGTTACTACTAGGGTTAGGGCCTGGATTAGGGTTAGGGTCCATGTTACAACTAGGGCTAGGACCTGGATTAGCATTTTCCTTCATGTAACATAAAACCTTCCTCTTGAGTCAAGAGTTCCTCTGTATCAGGCGAAAGTGTCTTGGAAGCTCCCTTTATTTTGTTCAGTAATTGTGTCTCTAACAGGAGTAAGTGGCTATCTGAAAGGATCAGTTTTCCATGTTCAGACGACTCAGCCCTGGAATGAATCCAAGATGAGGCGTCTGGTTTCCCATTCTTTGAGCCTGGTCAGTATGATATGTGAAAATTGAACAGTGTGAAGAAGAGGGACCAAGGGGCCCAACGAGGCCGAAGACGCTTGGCAGCCCGTAAGTATTCCAAATTGTTATGATCGGTCCATATCACAATTGGGTGAAGAGCCCCCTCCAGGAGTTATCTCCAGTCCTCCAGGGCTAACTTAATTGCAAGTAGCTCTCTGTCCTCCACATCGTAATTGCACTCAGAAAACGATAATTTCTTAGAGAAAAAGGCTAGAGGACTCAGAATTTGCTTCTCACCTTGTCTCTGAGACAAAACGGCACCAACACCTTCCTTGGATTCACTTCCAACACATAAGGTAAGTTGGGGGCTGGATGTGCCAACACAGGAGCAGTGGTAAATTGTGTCTTCAGATGCTCGAATGCCTGCTGGGCGTTATCGTTCTATTGGAAAATCTTCTGTTTCCGAATTAAATCGGTCGAATGATGCGAGAAAAATCTCGAATTAATTTCCGATAGAAATATGAGAAGCCTAGGAATCTCTGGACCTCCTTGTGAGATGATGGGACGGGCCAATACAGGACAGCCGAAACCTTACTTTGGTCCATGGTGATGCCTTAAACCAAGATATCCAAGCCTAGGAAGTGTACTCGATCCCTCTCAAATTCACATTTTCCAATCCTTGCGAAAAAGATGATTCTGCCGGAGTCGAGTAAGGACCTCTTTTACTTGTTCACGATGTTCCTTGAGGGAATCTGAAAAGATCAGAATGTCGTCCAGATAGACCACAATATATACGTCCAGTATGTCTTTGAAAATGTCATTAACAAAAGTTTGAAAGGTCGCTGGGGTATTACACAGCCAGAAGGGCATTACTAGATACTCTAAATGCCTGTATCGGGAGTGGAAGGCAATCTTCCATTCATCCCCCAGTCTGATGTGGATCAAATTGTATGCCCCGCGGAGATACAACTTGGTAAATATTCTTGCTGTAGGGAGCCTTTGGAATAGTTCAAATATCAGAGGAAGTGGGTATCGGTTCATGATGGTTATCTGGTT
>NC_092868.1:111563-115679 GCF_032062135.1 Pyxicephalus adspersus
GAGCGTGGGCAAATTGTAAGTCCATGAAACAGTGAGTTGCACCAGAATCAATAAATGTGTTGGTCTCAGCGATGCCTCCTGGCCACTGGAGAATAAGATGGATATACACATCTTTCTCACAGTGATTAAAGGGTGGCATATAGGGGTCTGTAAGTGAGACTTACTGTATGGAGTGTAATTTTGCTGAGTTTTAAATTTAGGTTGTTTTTGTGTTTTTGCTATATTTTGCAGATTATTGAGTTCTATAACTAGTTATATCCTCCTTATCAGTAGGTCAATATTTGCTCCATCTTGCTCAGCGAAGTTGTTAATTAAGTTTCTTGTTATTGACTAACAGTTGTCTGACTATATAATCTGCGATGTGATATTAAAGTTTGGAGAAGTGATATACCTACATGCTGGAGCTGCTTGTGTATTATTCATTGCTCCCAACGCGTTGAAAACAGAGGCCATGATAGAGAGGGAAATAATGATCTGGGATCAGCAAGAAATCGCCTTAACACTTACCCACTGGGCAACGTGGGCAGTTCAGACAAAAGTGTCCCGCAGCACCGCAGTATATACAAAGTGGGTGGTTAGTACTAGAGATGGGATCTGATTTAGGGCTGATATTATGGCCAGAGTTAGCAGTATACTTTGAATGTGGCTCGGAGTAAGATTATGGCTCCTAATTGCCTACATTAGGGGTAGGGTTAGGGCCGATGTTAGTAAAGCACCCTGCAAATAATTGAACTGTACCTGCTGAGCACTGCAGTCTCACAATGCTATCAATGCAATATGCAGAGGAACATCTAGTGAGGCCTGGAGCTCATGACTGGCAGGCAGGGGAAGGGTTAAGTGTTAGCATAGAGAAGGGGGGGGTTGCTGAATTCTGTACAGGGGGGAGGGGAAGAGGAGTGAAGGGGGGTGAGCCGGAAACGGAGGGTCTTTTTTCAGCAATGTATAATAATAGTGTGTATCATGTGCACTTTCTCTTCATCAAGCCTCTCGGGGCAGTTTTAATTGTTACTGTATTTTGTTTCTTGTTTTCTTGATAAATTGCTGGTTTTTACTCTGTAAAAATAAGAGATTAAACTGAATTATTCATTTTAAGTTCTTTACAAAGCACAAGGGGGCGCTCTTTGCATCTGGAGGAAAAGAAGTTTAAGCTCCAGATAAGGAAGGGATTCTTCACTGTAAGGTGTGTGAAAATGTGGAATCGGCTCCGAACCTAATGGACTTATGTCTTTTTTCAACCTGACCTACTATGTAATTCACAATAGTTCTTAAACTAGATTTCCAATACCTAAAAACTGGCAAAAGGTGACCAAAATGTATTGATTATCTCTTCATTTAAGCCGTGAACAAAATAAATCAATAGTGAGTGAAAACCTTCAATGTGAGTTTTTTTAGAGGGAGCAGAGCTGGATATTCACGAGGAGCTGTCCACCACTTAGGTTCTGAAGTAGTTTAACTGATATAATTCTGCCTTTCAGTGATAGATATACTGTGAGTGATTTACTAAAAGCATATGGAGTGTTCACATATGCAAAGTGTGCTAAATTCTTAAATTGAGTTGACTTTAGTAAATGAGGTAAAGATCTGCTGATTTCAACCATCCAAATATGTATATGTTAGGTGAAATGTCCCTTGCAAGGGGAGTCCTGGGCAAACTATCTATACTAATGCTTGCTGGTTGGGTGATGGGAACACTGACTATAGTCCAGTATATAAGCTGGGTGCTGGGCGCACACCTTATAGTGCAGTCTACAGGCTGGAGGTGTTCAGTGTTGCCTGCTTGCTGGGTGCTGGGAACACTGTCTATAGCCCAGTCTATAAGACGCCGGATGCTGGGCGGACTCTTTATAGCCCAGTTTACAGGCTTGGTGTCTATAGTGCAGTCTATAAGCTGGGTGCCGGATAAACCCCTTATAGCTCAGTCTTTGGGCTGGTGGTCTATAGTATGGCTGGCTGGCTGGGTGATGGGGACACTGTCTACAGTGCAGTCTTTAAGCTGGGTGCTGGGCGGACTCCTTATGGCCCAGTTTACAGGCTTGGTGTCTATAGTGCAGTCTATAAGCTGGGTGCCCGATGGACTCATTATAGTGCAGTCTATAAGCTGGGTGCCCGATGGACTCATTATAGTGCGCTGGGTGCCCGATGGACTCATTATAGTGCAGTCTATAAGCTGGGTGCCCGATGGACTCATTATAGTGCAGTCTTCAGGCTGGTGGTCTAAAGTATTGATGGCTGGCTGGGTGCTGGGGACACGGTCTATAGTACAGTCTCTAAGCTGGATTCTGGACAGAATCCTTAAAGTGCAGTCTAGAGACTGTGTGCAAAAATGGCCGCAACAGCTCTGCATTCAACCTTTCAACAGCTATACTAGACCCAATTAGCACTTTTGAGTGCACCCCCTCCCCATTGAATCGAATTCATCTCATCTTACAACATCATCCTGCGGTACAACCTCTATTTGCAATGTCTCTGAAGAAGCCCTCAGAGGCGAAACGCGTTGGGTCACTAATTGGAAAAATTACTTTAATATATTCAGAAATACTATGTCTAGCTATCAGGTCAAAAGGAACCCCCATGTCTTAAAACATAGTGGGTTGACCTTACTTATTTATGTTGTATGCTGAACAATACTAATTTTGTTTTATATTATTTCCTGGAAATCAGGAACTAAGCTGTACACAATTCTCAAATCCACTGCCACAGTAAACAAATACCCTGGTTTTTCTTCTTTCTTTTCATTCTCGCATTATTCAACATCAGGGTATGTGGCCCACCTCGATTAATGGAATTTGATTAGCTGGATGCAGTCCATATAGTGTTGGCTCTGGGCTGAATGGAGTCCAAAAAGTGTTGTCTCCAGGCTGTATGGAGTCCATATAGTATTCTCTGCAGGCTGGATAGAGTCCATATAGTTTGGGCTTAGGAACAGATGCAGTTCATATAGTGTTGGCCCTGGCTGGATATTGTTGGCTCTGGGCTTGATGGAGTCCATATAGTGTTGGCTCTGGGCTGGATGGAGCCCGTATAGTGTTGGCTCTAGCTGCATGGCCTCCATAAAGTGTTGGTTCTGGGCTGGATAGATTCCATATTGCGTTGTCTCAAGGCTGGATGGAGTCCATATGGTGTTGGCTCTGGGATGGATGGAGTCCATATAGTGTTGGCTCAGGTCTGGATAGATTCCATATAGCATTGCCTCAAGGCTGGATGGAGTCCATATAGTGTTGGCTCTGGGATGGATGGAGTCCATATAGTGTTGGCTCTGGGCTGGATGCAGTCCATATAGTGCTGGCTCTGGGCTGTTTCTGTATAGTATTGTCCCTGGACTTGATGCAGTCCATATAGGGTTTTCCACAGGCTAGATGTAGTTCATATACAGTTGTCTCCAGGCTGGACGGAGTACATAAAGTTAAGGCTCTGGGCTGGATGCAGATCTTATAGTGTTGGCCCTATGTATGGCTCTGGGCTTGATGGAGTCCATATAGTGTTGGCTCTGGGCTGGATGGAGTCCATATAGTGTTGGCTCTGGGCTGGATGGAGTTCATAAAGTGTTGGTTCTGGGCTGGATGGAGTCCATATAGTGTTTTCTCTGGGCTGGATAGAGTCCATATAGCGTTGTCTTAAGGCTTGATGGAGTCCATATAGTGTTGGCTCTGGGCTGAATGGAGTCCATATAGTGTTGGCTCTGGGCTGGATGGAGTCCATATGGTGTTGGCTCTGGGCTGGATGGAGTCAGTATAGTGTTGGCTCTGGGTTGCATGGAGTCCATATAGTGTTGGCTCTGGGCTGGATGGGGTACTTATAGTGTTGACTCAGGTATGGCTGCAGTCCATATAGAGTTGGCTTTGGGCTGGATGGAGTCCGTATAGTTTTGGCTCTGGACTGGATGGAGTCCATATAGTGTTGGCTCAGGTATGGCTGCAGTCCATATAGAGTTGGCTCTGGGCTGGATGGAGTCCGTATAGTTTTGGCTCTGGGCTGGATGGAGTCCTTATAGTGTTGTCTCAAGGCTGTATGGAGTCCATACAGTGTTGGCTCTGGGCTGGATGGAGTCCAAATAGTGTTGGTTTTGGGCTGGATGGAGTCCTTCCAGTCTTGGCTTAGGTATGGATGCAGTCCATA
>NC_092868.1:117113-141299 GCF_032062135.1 Pyxicephalus adspersus
GATGGAGTCCATATAGTGTTGGCTCTGGGCTGAGCGCTGCATAAAGTCTATATCAATGTGTTTCCATGCTGCATACTAAAATTCTTATTATTAGGGTGCTGTAGTGATTCTCTTTTGAATGGCAGACAGCAGAGTACATGAGGGAGGGGGAGACATTGGAGTAAATGAGGGAGGGGGAGCAGCGTCGTGACTGCTTGCAGATGCGTCATGAGCAGAGCTGGAGTTTCCCTCACAATTCGTGACTTTGAAAAGCAATCAGAGGAAGAATCCTCATTCCCTCCCTGAGCAGCCAGAGAGATGGAGCTGCATTCAGCCACCAAGCCTTGGCTTCTGTGAGTGTTAGACATTGCATGGGGTCACCTGGGGTGGGGTCACCTAGAATAGGGTCAGTTGTCAACTGGGGTGCAGACTTCTTTAGATTTTAGGATTAAATAGATTTCTTCTTCCCCCAGGTAATTCTCCCCCACCCCTGTATAGATGATGCTATGGAAGATGGTTGGGGGAAGCTGCTTTAGACAGAAGTCACTGACTGATTGCTGGAAGATGTCACCATTCAGCTGGATGGAAAGAATAGAGAGATCTGTGGCGTGCCCAGGATTGCAATGCTTTGGAGGCTCAGCAGACTGTGGAGGGGAACTGCACCAGGGACAGACAGTGATATTAGGGTTGATATGGAGGATAACTGCACCAGGGGCAGACAGTGATATTAGGGGTGATATGGAGGGTTGGATTGGATTATACCATGGATTTTACCATAAATTGTAGCATGGATATTGCCATAGATTGTGTTATTGATTGTACCATAGATTGTAGCATGGATTGTAGGATAGATGTTGTAAATCTGCTGGTTGATTAGGGGCAGTTTGTTGTCTGTTAGACTGTGGAGGATGTACAGCTGCTATGGACAGTGCGGAAGAGATGATCACCAGACGTTCCGAGGTTCCTTCCATCTGTCCAGGCCATCAATCAACACAACATTAGTGTCCACCCCGGGTCTTTTTGCGGTCTGGGCTTTCTGGGTCTATAAAATCCCAATATCAGAAAGCCCTTACCCCAAAAAGCATCTGTGGAGAGACCAAAACATCATGCTGCCTGTCCAGGAACAAAGTAAAGGGTACTGGGGAGGAAAATGAGGAAGAAGGGACTGAACCTTTCAGGGTAATACTGGGCTGGTAATGCTCACCCACGGCAAAGAACGATCCCTCCTGTGATGTATATCATCTGTATCACCTTCTCTGTATTATGGGGCAGAATTACCAAACATCTCCAACATGGGAGAATCGGAGTAATCCAGCAAACCTGGAATGCATTTCTTGAAAATCTTTTTTATTAGTTGCCAAATACTGGATCACATCTATTCCAGGATTGCTAGATCACCCAGGTTCATTCATAATAGTCTGGCATTTTTAGTCTTGAAGAGCTCAAATAAATCAGACTCGGAATAACATCCTGTAATGAGTGATGAGGATGTGTTCTGTCACAAGAAAATCAATATGATAATCAAATCACATGATATTCCATACAATCATTATACGATCCTCAGATCACATAATATTCCATACAATCATCATACGATCCTCAGATCACAATATATTCCATACAATCATTATACAATTCTCAGCTCACCTTAAATTCCATAATATCTTACTATCATAGGATCACATTATATTACATACAATCACTAAACGATCATCAGATCACATTATATTTCATATTATCATTATACAATTATCAGATCACAATATATTCCATACAATTATTATTCAATCATTTACAGTCATCAGATCACATAATATTCCAAACAATCATTTATACGATCCTCATATCACATTATAATTCATACAATCATTATAGGATCCTCAGATCAAATAATATTCTTTACAATCATGCGATCCTCATTCATGCAATCATTGTACAATCCTCAGCTCACCTTATATTCCACACAATCATACGATCCTCAGGTCACCTAATATCCCATTCAATCATTATACAATCCTCAGATCACCTAATATTCCATAAAATCATACAATCATCAGATCACATTATATTCCATACAATCCTTATACAATCCTCGGATCACATTTTATTCCATACAATCCTTATACAATCATCAGATCACATTATATTACAAATAATCAATATACTATCCTCATATCACATAAAATTCCAAAAAATATTTATACAATCATCAGATCACATGATCTGATGATTACACAATGATTGTATGGAATATAATGTGATATGATGATCGTATAATGATCTATAAACAATTAGGATAGAAATAAACTTTTATTTTAAACTTTTCTACGACTCTTCAGAACTTCTCCAATCACTGTGTACTTTGTCATTGGGCAGAAACACAGAGACCATGTGACAGTTACCTACAATTGTACTGCTGGTCGGCGCCATCTAATGACAGTTTATGGAATGACATCAGAGTGTAATCAACAAGAAAATGCAAGGGCTCTGTGGGTAACGTGGGTGACAGCTGAAAATCGGAGCTATCCTGGTTTGGGAGCTACATTTTAGGAATATATTTCCCACTTTTCTGAAACAACCTGCTTTATTTCCCCTGTAGTCCCAAGGCTAACCACATTTTTCCAGCTCTTACAGTAAAGAACCCTTCCCAAAGCCAGAGATTCAAAGATTGAAGTTGAGGGATTGGCCTCACACATGTACTGTTTTTTAGATAAATGATCATCACTGAATTGATCTTGTTTATTTACCCCTCTTGTGGATAAATAAAATTGATTTAATCTCCCCTGTAGTGGAGTTCTACTAATTTTGCCTTATCTGTTGTATTGTCCTTCTGTCCACCCTTTTACCTGGTCCCAAAATTGAGTGTTGTGTAATATTTGTTATAGTGGTGAGAGAGGGAATAAAGATGCTGTAATGTGAATGTTCCCTTGCCAACCAGCAGGGTGGGGGTTTATAGACCTTCCATATCCATGGCAGTGCCCAGGAGGCCATGCAGGAGGTTGGCATGTAGTGTGTTGGCAATACCTTTTATATTGAGAATAGAGAAGTACCTTCCGATGGGACAAATTAGTAATGTAAAAACCCCTTACCCCACCCAACACATTCCAAGGATGCCAGACATAAAAGTGGCAGTATTCATCCTACCCATTCACCTTTCCTACTTGCTGCTGTGCTTTTGGGTCAGTCAGTGGGTTGGGGTTGTGCAGGTGATATGTGGGTGGGGGGCAGGGCATGAATGGCAAGCAGTCCCCTCTTGTCAGTTCTGCATGGGGGGCCACTGTTGGCTATGTCCACCGCTGATCATCATCACTCTCTACTGTCATTGAAGCTTCTTGTACTGGATTATTAAAGCATTGAGATCACATTGCTTTCTGCTGTCATTGGAGGGTGTCAAAAGCCCTCAATATGACGAAATATTCTGGGGTCACCTAATATCACACATTTTAATTCATGTTCCTCAATCACTGCACACCAAAACCTACACACATATCAAACAGAGCACAATGACAGATGAAAACCTTCATACTCCATTTACCACAACCTATATCTCTTCTAGTAAATGGCCACCACCACCAGGTGCTCCTGCCACAATACCTACCTACCTGGCCACCTATTCTTTGTCCTTCTCCTGCAGTGCTTACCAGCACCACCGTGTCTTCCTACCACCATGCTACAAACACTGCAACCTGTATCTGCTCCGTTACCGAGCTGCCACCACTACCTCCTATACAACCCATGGATTTACTCCGCGCAGCATCTGCTTCACTGTACCATGGTCACTGCCACCAGACCTAGCTGCCAACAATACAACCTGCATCTGTTTCATTAGCTGTATTCCATCCATGTATCCAATTCTGTATGTATGGATATTTTTATTGTAATAAAACCAAACAGAATATAATATAACATATCACAATAGTTACAATGTTCTGTACACTTCTAGAATAAAATCCAAGTCCCATCATTCTTGGCTGTAATAAAGAAACAATAAAATCAGAATGTTGGAGCAGAATTCAGAGATCACATGATTCCACAATTCAGCGTTTTTCCTGCATTTCCTGATCTCTAATGATTGGATCTGAGCTCAGACATAATGAAATCTATCAGCAGGAACAAACAATTCATTGCACATGGCACCCCGGGTCACAGATATTCCTGTAAAACCCCATGGGAATCCATGAGACCGGTTATCAGTTTCTTCTCCACTCTATCCCTGCAATTCCCAAAGGGATCTGGTGTTCCCGGGGTCCCGTAATCTCTTTCAAACTTTAAAGAGTTGTGTCTGCTGTACTGATATCGCTTGATTTCAGATTTTAGCTGGGTTATCTTTTCCCCACCTGAGTAAAGGAACTCTTCTCGTAATCCCAGGTAATGCCTATATTTACTCTTTCCCTATTGGCTGATAATCTCTTTAATAGAGAAGTGATGTCCTCCGTGACATCTTCCCACCAATCTGCATTACATTCATAGAAGACTATCCATCTGTCTCTGCTGGAGACTTTCTACTGCTTCCTGTACAAGCTGCTCCTCTAACAGGCTGGAGTTCAGTCTCCTGAGTCCCCTACCCATGTCCGGGCCCTTACCCACCCCCAAACAAAAATAAAGGGCCACATGATGAGAATAAGGCAATAATTTCTCCGATCTGTCACCAGGGCTAGGTAAATTCTACTCCTCCATTCACCAGAGAAATAAGTGAAACCTGGGGTCCTTCCCCCATAGGTGAACACATCATATAACCCGGTCTGGCTGAGGACCCTGGCATCTCCATGCACTGTTCTTCCTGGGGCCCTGTCATTTGTACTAAGGGCCACATTTTAATCCCCAGCCATGATGATTGGAAGAGAACAGATCGGGTTTTACATCATTGCATAGACTGACTCTTTCTGATATGACTCCATAAATATTAACGACCCGGAGTCCTCCCCCACGTTACCTGTAACATCAGACATCTACCCATTGATATTTCTGTCTATGGATTATTACATCCCTTGTATTACAAAGAATGGGGGCCCCTGCGTAAGGCTCGGCAGCCAGGGACCAAAACGAGGGTCCGGTCTGCCACTCCGCATCACGTAATGACTTCACTGAGGACAGGCGAGTCTCCTGCAGGAAAAACACATCTGCATCCAGGTATCTCAGGTGTTCATATACTGCATGCCTACTTCTTTTATACTGCTCACATTACCGGAAACAATACTAAAAGAGGAGTCCGCCATCATATAAAGAGAACTCCGCCATCATATAAAGAGAACTCCGCCATCATATAAAGAACTCTGCCATCATAGTGCAGAGCAGCAGAACAATTACTCTAAACATGGCAATCAGAGTCTGAATTCCTGTTGCTGGTTTCCATGACTGATTCCTCCATTTCTGGCCCTGGAAAGGATCTTTTCTTGGTAGGTGGATCATCGTCTGACCCGGACACACATTCTCTTTCCATTAGTTCTAACTCAGAGGGATCAGTTTTGGATCCCGCCAACACATCATACCTGTTAGAGCCAATGACCCCCCCTACTTCTCTGGCACCTTTTACTTTCTTTGCTGATTTCTCTACCACCATTCATTCCCCCTCAGGCTTGCAGGTGGATTTATCTTTTTTATTTTTCCGTTTAGATTGTGTGACTTCACTCTGCACAGAAGGAGATGGCATGGCAGAGGCAGAAATACCAGATGGCAGTGAATCCTGGGATGAATGTTCTCCAGGTTGTTCACCTGCCAGGTGTGTTCTGGTTTCCTGCACCTCTGGCTGAGGATCGATTCCGGTCAGGATTATCTCTGAAATTAAAGCTTCCTCTTCTAAGACCTATGTGGCAGTAATCAGCTCCTCTACGGGGTCATTACATAGATTATGATACGCCTGACAACATTCTCTATGGAAATGGCCATGTTCACCACACAAGGTATGTAGGGGTTCTGGGGTTGGGTATATGTTGGCTCTTGTAGTGTTAGGGTTTAAGTGTTGGGTAAATGTTGGCTCTTGTAGTCTTAGGGTTCTTGTCTTGGGTATATGTTGGCTGTTGTACTATTGGGGTTCTGATGTTTGGTATATGTTGGCTGTTTTTGTGTTAGGGTTCTTGTTTTGGGTATATGATGACTGTTGTTGTGTTGAGGATCTGGTGTTGGGTATATGATGGCTGTTGTAGTGTTAGGATTCTAGTGTTGGGTATATGTTGGCTCTTATATTGTTGGGGTTCTGGTGTTGGATATATGATGGCTGTTGCACTATTAGGGTTCTGGTGTTAGGAATATGTTGGCTGTTGTAGTGTTTGGCTTCTCCTGTAGGGTGTATGTTGGATGTTGTTGTGTTGAGGCTCTGGTGTTGGGTATTTGATGGTTGTTGTAGTGTTGGACTTCTGGTATTTGATATATGTTGGCTGTTGTTCTGTTGGGGTTCCAGTGTTGGGTACATTTTTGTACTTGTAGTGTTGGGGTCTGGTCTTGGGTGTATGTTGGCTGTTGTACTATTGGCATTCTTGTGTTTGGTATATGTTGGCTGTTTTTGTGTTGGGATTCTGGTCTTGGGTATATGATAGCTGTTGTAGTGTTGGGGTTCTAGTGTTGGGTATATGTTGGCTGTTGTTGTGTTGGGGTTCTGGTCTTGGGTATATGTTGGCTGTTGTTGTGTTGGGGTTCTGGTGTTGGGTTTATAATGGCTGTTGTACTGTTGGGGTTCTGGTGTTTGGTATATGTTGGCTGTTGTAGTGTTGGGGTTCTGGTGTTGGGTATATGTTGGCTCTTATTGTGTTGGGGTTCTGGTGTAGGGTATATGTTGGCTGTTTTAGTGTTGGGGTTCTGGTGTCGGGTATATGATTGCTGTTGTAGTGTTGGGGTTCTAGTGTTTGGTATATGTTGGCTGTTGTTTTTTTGGGGTTCTGGTGTTGGGTATAAGATAGCTGTTGTTGTGTTGGGCTTCTGGTCTTGGGTATATGTTAACTCTTGTACTGTTGGGGTTCTAGTCTTGGGTGTATGTTGCCTCTTGTAGTTTAGGTGTTCTGGTCTTGGGTATATAATGGCTTTTGTACTGTTAGGGTTCTGGTGTTTGGAATATGTTGGCTGTTGTTGTGTTGGGGTTCTTGTCTAGGGTATATGGTGGCTCTTGTAGTGTTGAGGTTCATAGGTTGGATACATGTTGGCTCTTGTAGTGTTGGGGTTCATGTGTTGGATATATGTTGGCTCTTGTAATGTTGGGGTTCTGCTGTTTGGTATATGTTGGCTGTTGTTGTGTTGGGGTTCTTGTCTTGGGTATATGTTGGCTCTTGTAATGTTGAGTATGTGTTCGCTGTTGTAGTGTTGGGGTCTGGTCTCGGGTATATGATGGCTGCTTTACTGTTGGGGTTCTGGTGTTTGGTATATGTTGGCTGTTGTTGTGTTGGGGTTCTGGTCTTGGGTATATGTTGGCTCTTGTAGTGTTGGGGTTCTTCTGTTGGGTATATGTTGGTTCTTGTAGTGTTGGGGTTCTGGTCTTAAGAGTATGTTGGCTCTTGTAGTTTTGGGCTTCTGGTCTTGGGTATATGATGGCTGTTGTACTGTTGGGGTTCTGGTGTTTGGTATATCAACATATACCAAACACCAGAATCCTAACAGTACAACAGTCAACACTGTTGTTGTGTTGGGGTTCTTGTCTTGGGTATATAGTGGCTCTTGTAGTGTTGGGGTTCCTTTGTTAGGTATATGTTGGTTCTTGTAGTGTTGGGGTTATAGTGTTGGGAATATGTTGGCTCTTGTAGTTTTGGGGTACTGTTCTTGGGTATATGATGGCTTTTGTAGTGTTAGGGTTCTGGTCTTGGGTATATGATGGCTGTTGTACTGTTGGGGTTCTGGTGTTTGGTATATATTGGCTGTTGTTGTGTTGGGTTTCTTGTCTTGGGTATCTGTTGGTTCTTGTAATGTTGGGTATATGATGGCTGTTGTACTGTTGGGGTTCTGGTGCTTGGTATATATTGGCTGTTGTTGTGTTTGGGTTCTTGTCTTGGGTATATGTTGGCTCTTGTAGTGTTGGGTATATGTTGGCTCTTGTAGTGTTGGGGTTCTGGTTTTGGGTATATGATGTCTGTTGTACTGTTGGGGTTCCTCTGCTGGGTATATGTTGGCTCTTGTAGAGTTGGGTATATGTTGGCTCTTGGACTGTTGGTTTTCTACTGTTGGGTATATGATGGCTGTTGTAGTGTTGGGGTTCTGGTCTTGGGTATATGATGGCTGTTGTACTGTTGGGGTTCTGGTGCTTGGTATATGTTGACTGTTGTTGTGTTAGGGTTCTGGTCTTGGGTATATGTTGGCTCTTGTGGTGTTGGGGTTCTGGTCTTGGGTGAATGTGGGCTCTTGTAGTTTTGGGCTTCTGGTCTTGGGTATATGATGGCTGTTGTTGTGTTGGGGTTCTTGTCTTGGGTATATGTTGGCTCTTGTAATGTTTGGTATATGTTGGCTGTTGTTGTGTTGGGGTTCTTGTCTTGGGGTTCTTGTGTTGGGTATATGTTGGCTCTTGTACTGTTGGGGTTCTGGTGTTTGGTATATGTTGGCTGTTGTTGTGTTGGGGTTCTGGTGTTGAGTATATCTTGGCTCTTGTAGTGTTGGGTATAGGTTGGCTCTTGTAGTGTTGGTGTTCTACTGTTGGGTATATGTTGGCTCTTGTAGTTTTTGGGGTACTGGTCTTGGGTATTTGATGGCTGTTGTAATGTTGGGGTTCTGGTCTTGGGTATATAATGGCTGTTGTACTATTGGGGTTCTGGTGTTTGGTATATGTTGGCTGTTGTTGTGTTGAGGTTCTGGTCTTGGGTATATGTTGGCTCTTGTAGTGATCGGGTTCTTCTGTTGGGTATACGTTGGTTCTTATAATGTTGAGGTTCTGGTCTTGGGTATATGTTGGCTCTTGTAGTGATGGGGTTCTTCTGTTGGGTATACGTTGGTTCCTATAATGTTGGTGTTCTAGTGTTGGGCTCTTTTACTGTTGGGGTTCTGGTGTTTGGTATGTTGGCTGTTGTTGTGTTGGGGTTCTGGTCTTGGATATATGTTGGCTCTTGTAATGTTGAGTATACGGTGGCTCTTGTCGTGTTGGTGTTCTAGTGTTGGGTATACGTTGGCTGTTGTTGTGTTGAGGTTCTGGTCCTGGGTATATGTTGGCTCTTTTAATGTTGGGTATATGATGGCTGTTGTACTGTTGGGGTTCTGGTCTTGAGTGTATGTTGGCTCTTGTAGGGTTGGGGTTCTTCTGTTGGGTATATGTTGGTTCTTGTAATGTTGGGGTTCTGGTCTTGGGTGTATGTTGGCTCTTGTTGTTTTTGACTTCTGGTCTTGGGTATATGATGGCTGTTGTACTGTTGGGTTTCTGGTGTTTGGTATATGTTGGCTCTTGTTGTCTTGGGGTTAATGTGTTGGGTATATGTTGGCTCTTGTACTGTTGGGGTTATTGTGTTTGGTATATGTTGACTGTTGTTGTGTTGGGGTTCTGGGGTGTATGCTGGCTCTTGTAGTATACGGGGTTCTGGTGTTGGGTATATGGTGGCTCTTGTAGTGTTGTGGTTCTGGTCTTGGGTGTATGCTGGCTTTTGTAGTGTTGGGGTTTTGGTCTTGGGTATATGATGGTGGTCATACCAGCTCTGTGTGGTTTGTGAAATGAAGATCATAGTACACAACATTCCTCTTTTCGGGAAAATTGTTTGTGTCCTGAATATTTTTTATCTGATTGTAGATAGGAAGCTACCCACTAACAAAAAACTCTGATTGGTTGTTTGGTTCCCATTCATTGATTAAACAAGTTAGCAGTGAGACCCAATTACTTATCAGTCTTGTGATGTAATTCAATGCTAAGGGTATGAGAATGGAATGCCCCCCCCCCCTTCTATCGCAGGTCACTGTTTTATCCATTCTACCACGGATTTGAAGGTCACACAGATGTCAGATAGGAATTATTAACTCATCAGAATCATAAAGCTAATTACTGATAAATGATCAATATGAGCAAGAGGTCTAAACAAAACATCCTGCACCATAGATCATGGAATGGTCCACACATTGTCCATCATACAAGAAATATACTCTGCTAGAGGATTAATAAAAGTCTTTATGTGTTATATGAAAGGTGAGCCTGTTTTTCGGAGACATAATTCAGGGATTTGATCTGAACCCTCTCCTTTTAGTACCTACATCTTCACATCACTCCTACCAGCAATTACTCCTACTGCATGCTGGATTTCATCATTCATTTGTAAAATGTTGGAGATATCTAGACTCCATGCGATCATACAGAGTGTGTGACGGGTTCTTTGCAAATAATTTGCCCCTCATGTGACAGGTAATATGATGTGTACACTAAATTACTCAAGCACAGAACACAATGACTGATGGAAAATGTTACTGGGATTATTCCACACATGTCACTATACTGGGATTATTCTGCACATATCTCTATACTGGGATTATTCTGCACATGTCTCTATACTGGGAATATTCTGCACATGTCTCTATACTGGGATGCTGTACAGAGAACACTGAGCCAGTCCCATCAGTCTCTGTACAGAGGAGCTGACACTCTAATGGCCCACCATACACACTGGTATTTGTTTTGTATGGGATGAGAGCAGAGGCTGAGTCTTTCAGCTCTTCCCCCTACAAATTAGTGTGCATGAGCTGTAGCAGCAATGTCTGACCATTCTGCTATATTTAGCTCTTCCTGCAGATCTGCGGGGCTCAGTAGCCATGAAAATGACAAATTCATCAGCCGGATGGTGGAGATTATAGGCTGGGTTTATCCACAGAGAGATTAATAATAGTTGTGCAGGCCGATGTGCAGTGTGTTTATAGTGTATGTGCTATTATTTGTGTTATTTTATGCTATGGCTATAGGAGCAGTGCCTGGGTTGTGATATACCTTCTGTATTTTGTGGATTGCTAACTTGATCCATCACATTGTATATTTCAATCAATCATTGTAATTATCACTGGGCTATTTGAAGCCAATGGAAATACAAGAATAAAAGCTCACATGCAGTTAGATTATATGGATGCTTAGCTGTGTATAGTAGGCTTCAGGTTTAAAGCCCTTATAGCAGTCAACATGCTTTGGGAAGGGGCTCATTGAATTGCCCTCCTTTGTAAGAAACCAACAAATTACTGGCAGATGTCAATCCTTTCCATTTTCTGCTATGTTATGTAATTAGCTTTCCCAAAAACCTTTTGGATATGCAATAAACATCCCTCAATGAGATAGAAAAAAGACATTCCATGGTCCTAACACACATTTTGTCCTGTGGTGACAATGCATCTTCATACTTACAGTAAGAGGGGGTTCACCCCGGTGATTCCTGGCCCTTCAATGTATAATATCTTGCTGGTCCCCATGGTTGGAATTTTGCCCTACAGCTCTGCACATGTAACAGCTGGCAGCAGTGAGTGCTACATTCCCTATAGGGGCTACCTCTGCAGGAACCCATATATGGACCCATGTAGGCCCCCTAATGCAGCAGCATTTCCAGGCATGGGGAAGCAGTAAATGCAAATAAATAAAATAAAACTAATGCAGCTGCTGAACTAGTCAGCTACAATAAATAGGAACTAGCAAACTGACATTTTGGTAAATGGGGGACAGGTGATGATAACACGAAGATGACTTTGGGAGCAAACAGGTAAATAAACAACTAAACGAAATATAAATTTTCTTACATGCCAATAGATTTGTATTTCCTTTCATTCTTAAGATTTACAAAGCTTTAGCAAACAGCTTCCCAACTTTCCTTTTTCTTTTTGTGGATAAAAGTAGGATCCCCTTTCCAAATCTTATTATTACCTGTATGGGATCAGAGCTGGATCCACTTCCCAAGTCTCAGAATTCCCCATGTGGGATCAGAGCAAAATCACCTCCCCAAATTCCATCATTCCCCATGTGGGATCAAAGGAGGATCCCCTTTCCAAATTTCATTCCCCCCTGTGTGGTATCAATGCCGGATCCCCTTCCCAAATCTCATTATTCTGTTTGTCGGATCAGTGCAGGATCCACTTCCCATATCTTAATATTCTCTGACTGTGATCAGAGAAGAATTATCTTCCCAAATCTCATTAGTCCCTCGGTGGGATCAGTGCAGGATCCCCTCCCCAAATCTCATTATTCCTTGTGTGGGATCAGTGCAGGATCCCCTTCCCCAATCACATTACTATCTTTGTGCCATCAGAGCAGAATCCCCTTCTCAAATCACATTACTACCTGTTTAGGATCAGTGTGGGATTACCTTCCCAAATCTCATTATTCCCTATCAGGATCAATATCACTATCAGGATCCCTTTCCCAAACATCATTATTCCATGTGTGGGGTCAGAGCTGGATCCCCTTCCCAAATCTCATTATCCCCTGTGTTGGATCGGAGACGGATCCTCTTCCTGAATCGTATTACTTCCTGTGCGGTATCAGTGCAGGATCCCCTTCCCAAATCTCATTACTTCATATGTCAGACCAAAGCAGGATCCCCTTCCCATATTTTATTATTCCCTGTGTGGGATAAGAGCGGCACCCTTTTCCCAAATCTTATGATTCCCTGTGTGGGATTGGTGCAGGATCACCATCCCAAATCTCTCTACTTTCTATGAGGGATCAGAGCAGAATCCCCTTCCCAAATCATATTACTCCCTGTGTGAGATCAGAGTATGAACTCCTTCCCAAAGCCTATTGTTCCCTGTGTGGGATCAGTGCACGATCTCCCTACCAATATTTTTTATTCCCTGTGTAGGATCAGAGCAGAATCCACTTCTGAAATATCATTCTCAGTGTGGGATCAAAGCAGGATCACTTTCCCAAATCTCATTACTCCTTTGTGGAATCAGTGCAGGATCCTCTTCCCATATCTTATGATTCCCTTTGTGGGATTAGTACAAGATCCCCATCCTAAATCTCATTACTCCCTGTGTGGAATCAGAGCAGGATCCCCTTCCCAAATCTTTTTACTCCCTTTGTGGGATCAGTGCAGGATCCCCCTCCCAAATTTCATTATTTCCTGTGTGGGATCAGAGTATGATCTCCTTCCCAAATCCTATTATTCCCTGTGTAAGATCAGAGCAGAATCAACTTCTGAAATATTATTATTGTCAGTGTGGGATCAAAGCAGGATCACTTTCCCAAATCTCATTACTTCTTTTTGTGGAATCAGTGCAGGATCCTTTTCCCAAATCCTATGATTCGCTGTGTGGGATTAGTACAGGATCCCCATCTCAAATCTCATAACTACCTGTGTGGGATCAGAACAGGATCCCCTACCCAAATCTCATTATTCCCTGTATGGGATCAGAGCAGGATCCCCTTCCAAAATTTCATTATTTCCTGTGTGGGATCAGAGCAGGATCTCCTTCCCAAATCCTATTATTCCCTGTGTAAGATCAGAGCAGAATCCACGTCTGAAAAATTGTTATTCTCAGTGTGGGATCAAAGCAGGCTCACTTTCCCAAATCTCATTACTCTCTTTGTGGATAAAAGCTGGATCCTCTTCCAAAAATCCTAATATTACCTGTGTGGAATCAGAAAAGGTTCCCTATCCCAAATCTAATTATTACCTGTGTGGAATCTGAGCTTGATCCCCTTCCCAAGTCTCAGAATTCCCCATGTGGGATCAGAGCAGGACCCCCTTCCCAAATTTCATTACCCTCTGTGTGGTATCAATGAAGGATACCCTTCCTAAATGTTATTCTTCTGTTTGTGGAATCAGTGCAGGATCCCCTTCTCAAATCACAATATTCCCTGTGTGGGATCAGAGCAGGATCCCCTTCTAAAATCGTATTATTGACAAAATGGGATCAAAGCAGGATCTCCTTCCCAAATCTCATGATTCCTTTTGGGGATCACAGCAGGATCCCCTCCCCTAATCCCAAATTATTCCCTGTGTGGGATAAGAGCAAGATTCCTTTCCAAAATCTCATTATTCCTTCAATGGGATCAGAGCAGAATCCCCTTCTCAAATCTAATTACTACCTGTGTAGGATCAGTGTAGGATTACCTTCCCAAATCTCAATATTCCCTGTGTGGGATCAGTGCAAGATCGCCTTCCTAAATCTCCTTACTCCCTTTGTTAGATCAGAGCAGGATCCCCTTCACAAATCTCATTATTCCCTATGTGGGATAAAAGCAGGATCCCTTCTCAAGTTTCATTATTCCTTGTGTGGGATAAGAGCAAGATCCCATTCCCAGATCTCATTATCCCTTTTATGGGATAAGAGCTGAATCCCCTTCTCAAATCTAATTATTACCTGTGTAGGATCAGAGCAGGATCACTTTCCCAAATCTCATTACTCCCTTTGTGTAATCATTGCAGAATCTTTTTCCCAACTCTCATCATTCCCTGTGTGGCATCAGAGCAGGAGCCCCTTCCCAAATCTCATAATTCCTGTGTGGGATCAGAGAAGGATCCGCTCCCCAAATTCCATCATTCCCTATGTGTAATCAGAGCAGGATCCCCTTCCCAAATCTAATTACTTCCTGTGTAGGATCAGTGCAGGATTTCCTTCCCAAGTCTCATAATTCCCTGTGTGGGATCAGAACAAGATCCTCTTTCCAAATCTTTTTACTCCTCATGTGAGGTTTAGAGCAGGATCCCATTCGCAAATTTCATTTATTCCCTGTGTGGGATCAGAGACGGATCCCCTGAGCATATATCACTTTGGCATGATCCCGGTGATCAGGAAGGATCTGTTGCTTAGTGAGGTGACTGGGGACAAGTGTGAAATTGTTTCCTGGTGCTCTCTTTCTGATCTCCATTGACGTCACGGCATCATTAGGTTTCTTAGTAACAGCATACTAAATATAAATAATAGCAAATGAATGCACAGAGCTGTGTAGGGTGACAATAGAGAGTGACACAGAAAACAACAACAATGCAGCAAATTGTCCTCACACATAGCACTCAGCATAGCGTCGCTGGAGCCCGATTGGGACACTCAGGGCACTTTACATACTGCTATTTGATTTGTTTACAAAATATTTTATATTTACCAAATTTTTGTAAAAAAAAGGGCCTAACTGAGCACTCTAATTAGTTTATATCCATTTATTGAAATTGTCGTGCTATCAGATTGTGAAGTATATGGCGAGCTTTAGATTGGCTTAGTTTTTTTGTCAATGAAATGAAAAACAGCCAAAACAGTAACTACATTTATTAAAAATAACCACCAAAGTCTGTAATATTACATCTGGATAGCCATGTGCTATATATTTCACGCTCTGGATCCGTGTTGTATATGGGAAGATGAATTGATGACTTATTTATGGGGCCGGTAATGTCCCTGGGGGTCCAGACGCCACTTTGCTGTTGCATGGAAAGTGAAAAGTCTTCACAATTAAATCCATATCAGAAACACAAGGGCTACTTGACTGGCAATTTGGTGGCTCTCTATTTGATATACCGTCCTACCTGACCATATCTCATTCTCAGAAAAATGGAAGTTATAAAAAATAGGGCCTAAGTTATTAAAGATCTCCAAAAACTAGAGAATATAAACTATCATGGGGCAACCTGATCGATTTAGCAAACCTGGAATGGAATCATTTGCTATTACTTGGCAAACATTTTCAATCCTGGACCAGATTCATTCCAGGTTTGCTGAATCATCCATGTTCTCCCATGATAGTCTATCTTCTCTAGTCTTTAATAAAACATGCATGAGGTTCACAATAGTTGCAAATGTCTAAAAGTAATTGTGACCTAAAACCCTCATATTACCTTTTAACACAAGTAACCCTAGCACTAAGCAAGTGAGTATTTGGAGGAAATCCCAAATGTGGAAGTTTGCTTGATGAAATGCTGCATGCCGGATCTTTGTGGGTGCTGGAGAAACTTTCTCTATAGTCCAATCTCAATTCTGGGAAACTTTACAATGGAGTGCAATGGTTGGGTCCAGGAGGGGCTTTTATATGATCCAGCAGCTGCATTCTATATATTCTATGCCAATAATTCTTACCCCTTTGTATACATGGAGTTACCCCATGTATTGTATAACGATGGATCCAGCATCACTATGTATGTCTGAGTTATACAAATGAAAGTTTGATATGTGTTTCCTGGAGCTGAGGAAGTCACGTCAGCCCCAGAGAAGAGCGTGTTACCTGTGTTCCATATCACATGTTGAAGAGGAAATGAATTTTTGGGACGTTTCCAAGGATTGTGTGTCCTGAAGGAACAGGCAGCTCATAGTACGAGCATGGTCTTAGGAAGATTTATAAGAATCACTTATTGATGGTCAGCATTTCACTTATAGATTATTATAATGTAATCCAAATGGAAGAAATGTTGGTTATTATTGAGGACAATATCCAATACAGTTTGAATAATCATTCAATTATATTATTTCCTCGTGTAAGTTCTGAAGCGGTCGCCAGTGAAGGAGAAAACACGCAACAATTTTATATAAAAATGTTATATCCTTTATAGAACCAAATATGTGGGAAGAGTTACATAACACAAATATCAATACAACACATAACAAATATTACCAATATTACAGACCGGGCCTATGTACCATCATTACCCCCCATTGGCCAGCAATTCTCCGTGTCCTGTCTCGTGTCTCCCTGTGTTCCTGTATTTGTTTTATGACCCCTTATTGTTGTATAATCCTCAGTCTATAATCTCCTCAGTCTCTATCAACATAAACCTTCACCTAGGCTACAATGGGTTTGTCCACATTAATGGTCACACAGAGATTCTTTATCCCAGGTATAACAATAGGATACTGAAATTATGTGGCAATAAACAAACACTGGATTTTTTAGGTTACTACCTATCAAAGTATGTTACTGTCATGTTCACTAGGAAAGAAAGGCAGGAAAATGTGTTTGGATGCAAAGGATCTACAAATATAAGATACAAACTCTGGTCAACACAATGCAGACACTATTACAAGCCTGCTTACATATGAACATTTATATTACAAAGGTACATGATTAGAATCATTTTTGGCCATACCCTGAAATCTTACTCAAAGGGTCATTTTGGTTTGTGTGTCATGTGAATAAACATTATTTTTTCCTAATCTGTCTGCTGTCACATAAGCAACTTGTCATGTCGTGTAAGAGTGAGTGGGAAAATCAAAGTAAACCTGTAGCCATGCTATAATAAGCTACAATATACAATGCTATAATGCTATAATGCTACAAAATAAATATTATTTGCAATCAGCGGGTGAGCTTCAACACAAGGCTTTACTTACTGAAATAGCAACTTACCTCTCTGGCTTTCTCTGGACGTGCGAACTTGGTAGCCAGGTAGACTTTCGATTTCCAAAAGCAGTAGCAGTTATAAAATGGTAAAGGTCAAGTTGTAGGCTGGCTTATGATATTTAAAGTTGGTCCCTTCAATACATTTGCCCTCTGACCTTCCCTTCATTAAAGATGCTCTACATCCTGACTTTCGTTAAATCTGTGGGTGTCACCCACTCCCTACCAGTCCCTACCATCAATCACCAGCCTGCATAGCATAGAAAAACACAGAGACCCAGTGACGGCATGAAATGGTCCAAAATATGTAATATAAACAATTTGCATCAATATTTGCAGCACGTTGTTGGTAAGAGGATAAAGAAGGAACTGAAAAAAGTTACAAATAAGCACATTAAACTTTAGATTTAAGGATGGATGGAGGGCAGTGCAGCTATTGAAGCCAATAAGATTGTTTCCTGTTTGATAATATTTCAGAAATACTTACACGGCTTCACCTTTTCTCTGGAGGCACTCTACACTATATTGTAACATGAAAACTATAATGAAACATGTTTGTTTTTCCCACATTGAAATATGAATTTTATTGCCCAGTAAATTAGTAATGGAAATAAGGATAGCAGTTTTGTAATCTTGTGCTTAATGCCTGTTTTTGGGGTGCTGTAGCTGGGCATTGTGTGTCGGCTCTATATTTAGGTGTCTATTCTTAGCCCAAGGAGGGTCATGAAGATAGAATTCTATTCTTAGCTCACTGCAGAGTGCTGCAGAGCCATCAGCTGCTATTCTTGGATCTTCTTCATTCAGCAGCAGCAACATATCCTGAATTCTAATCACAGCAAATGCAGCAGATATGGAGGAGGGGGCCCTGTCTCCATTATTCTCGTTATGATGTACATGATACTGGTATGAATCTCTGTGTACATAGGTATAAACACAGAAATAATATTATCTAGGTACTCTGTGAAGGGGTCTCCTCCTCATCACCCCCCTCCATTATGAAGAAGGTAATACTAGGTTATTCCATATCCTATAGCTCACTGTACACATGTTTACAGCTTCCACTAATTACCTTTCTTTATTAATTAATTGCAGATCATACAGAGATGTGTGCTGCTCCCAACATCCTCTTCTTTTCATAAGGAAACACTAAATCATTCACTACAAATGTTTTCTTTGATACTTAACATGCAAAGTTCCTACAATCCTTGACAAGCATTATTATATCAGCTGTATAACATTCCAAACAAAATATTAACTTCAATCATCTTATGGTCTATTGATCAGAAGTACGCATAATTGATTAATGCCTGAGGTTCTCGTACACACCAGAAGCACCCTTTATGTCTGTGGTCCCCCCTTCATACCAGAAGCCCCCCTACATGCCAGAGGTCCCCATATCTACCAGAAGCCCCCCCCCCCATTGTAAGGTTTTCCAAATCACACAAAAAAACCCGACCTGCCAGAGGTCCCCTTCATACCAGATGCCGGCCCCCCATGTAAGATTTCCCCCTGAAAACAAGATGCCACAATACATGCCAGAGGTTCAAACTTCATACCAGAAGCCCCCCATGTAAGATTTCCCCTTCACACAATAGGCCCCCTACATGCCAGAGGTCCTCCTTATGTAAGATTTTCCACTTCACACAAGAAGCCCCCCTACATGTCAGAGGTACCCCTTCATACCAGAGACCCCCCATGTAAGATTTCCCCCTTCACACAAGAAGCCCCCCTACATGTCAGAGGTACCCCTTCATACCAGAGACCCCCCATGTAAGATTTCCCCCTTCACACAATAGCCCCCCTACATGCCAGAGGTACCCCTTCATACCAGAAGCCCCCCATATAAGATTTCTCCCTTCACACAATAGACCCCCTACCTGCCAAAGGTCCCCGCCCTCATACCAAAAGGCCCCCACCTACCAGAGGTACACCCTTCAAACCAGAAGCCCCCTACCTGCCAGAGGTACCCCCTTCATATCAGAAGCCCCCTACCTGTCAGAGGTACCCCCTTCATACCAGAAGCCCCCTACATGCCAGAGGTACCCCCTTTATACCAGAAGGCCCCTACCTGCCAAATGTCCCCCCTTCATACCAGAAGCCCTACACTGAAGCCATCTGTTGCCCTGGTGGGGAGAGCCTGGGGGTCGCTTTTTGGTGATTTCCCAGCAACACAACAGTCCAGTGGCCACAAGGTTTACTGGCCCATCACCTGGTTCCTCCTTCACATTAAAAGCCCTTTCTTATGTCTGGACCAGAACTCCCCCTTCATGGCAGAGGCCACATTTAAACCAGACTCCCTCTTTAATGTTCAAGGTCCTCCTTTTATACCAAAAGGCAAAGGTATTTGTCAGGAGTCCTCCTTTACACCAGAAACTCTTTCATGTCTGACATCTCCCATTTACACCAAACATACCCTTCATGTCAAAGGTCCCCTTTCACATCAGAAGCCCCCCTTCATTTTAGAGATCCCCCTTCACACCAGAAGCCCCTATTGATATTAAGGGTCCCCCTTTCACACCAGAAGCCCCCTTTATATTAGAGCTTCCCCCTTCGCACTAGAATCCCCCCTTCAAATAAAAGGTCCCCTTGGCACCAGAAGCCCCCCTTCATATTAGAGGTCCCACCTTTGCACCAAAAGACCCCCTTAATATTAGAGGTCCCCCTTGTACACCTGAAGTCCTCTCCATATTAGAGATCCCCCCTTTGCACCAGAAGTCCTCTTTATATTAGAGGTCCCCCCTTTGCACCAGGAGCCCCCTTCAAATAAAAGGTCCCCTTTTGCACCAGAAGCCCCCTTTCAAATTAGAGGTCCCACCTTTGCACCAAAAGCCCCCCATCATATTGGAGCCCCCTTTATATTAGAGGTCCCCCTTCGCACCAGAATCCCCCTTTATACTAGAGGTCCCCCTTTCACACCAGAAGCCCCCCACTAGGCCACCCTCAATACCTATGATCCCCCTTTCACATCAGAGGTTTCTACTTTGCAGCAAGAACATTTCACATCACCTCACTTTCCCCTTTACATTCACCCACCTGTCATGTGAATAAAACATGTTTTATACTTATCTGCTCTGGTGGGTATTAGGGTTAGGGGGATCAATGTTAGGGGTTTTGTGTTGGGGTTAGGAGTTAAAATTAAGGACTAGGGATCAGAGTTCTAATTGGGGTTAACAATTAGAGGTTAAACATGAAGTCAGGGCAGCCAAGCTGAGGGTAAAGGGCTAATCCTGGGATTGTCCTAAAATTTCTTCTTTCACTGGGATGGAATTTGGATTGAGTATTTTTGTGGAGTGCGTCGCCCTCTAGTGTCTGCAATGGGAACTTAGAGAGGCATTGTTACAAAGTCCCATTTCTCTTCTTAAACTTTTTTTCTGCTTCTTTTCAGTTATTTTTCAACCGGAGTTCTATTATCTCAGATGATAAGGAGATCTGAGATACGTTTCAGTCTGCCTTGAACGTACCTCAGTTTCTTTAATGGTGTAAATAGCACCAATATGACTGCAATACACACTCCAATGAAGTTTATGCAAAGGGATCCCAAACCCCATATCAAATAAATTTTAGTTGCATGATTTTCTGATATGGTTTAAGGGTCAATATGCATTTTATCATAGCTAGTGGTTAGTAATGTTTCATATAAATATGAATTACCTTTAGGCTGATATACATTGTATATCCAACTAAAGTCATTGCTTTTTGTACTGGTGATTCTCTGTCATACAATGGTTATATCTACTTTCTAGATGTGGCACAGTGACTGAATACAATGGCTGATGGGCTTATTTAAATCTGAAAGAGTATACTAGAGGTCCTGTTGCAGAATGTAACCTGCGGTCTGTGGTTATCCAGTGATTAGCCAGCAGTGTACTAACATATTTTTACAAATTGTTTGCTATACAAGGGTGGCACGATGGGAAAGTGCCTAACTATAGTAACAATTGTATCTATAATGAAAAGGATAAAACATGGACAGCTAACCTGTAATCTATAAAAGACATTTTTGTACATCCCAAAAATTTGTACTGTCCTCATCAAAAGACAATGCTGCAATCTGACGCTGCAAGGGCTGCAAAGATATCCATCAGAAGCCAGTGGTTAAACATATCAGCCAAGTAGAGGATTTCAATGGCCAACGCATAAGTGGGTCCAAGAAACTAAGCCAGAGGTCATAAACTGGGGACAGTAAGGAATCCATGGGTAGGATGCACAAAGGTCGCATTTTTGTCTGATTTGGAGTAACTTTCACCAATATGAATGCAAAGACATGAACATTTTCTGCAATACTTTGTTAGATCCAATATATTATAAACACTCTTTAGGATCTAATTTACACCCCACAAAACAAAAGTGAAGAACCTCATAGATTGAATGTAATTGAATAGAGAAGAAAGTTCCCATCAATCCAGACCAAACTCTTCCTTAAAAGGCTCCAGAAGGAAATTCCACAGATTCACAATGGAGAATTATGTTTACTCCTAAAAATCATCAAATAGTTCTAGAATCTCCATGTCTCAGAATTCCTTTAAAACATTTATTTATTATCACAATAATTCAAATTCTGATACTGTGCAAATGAAATGTCACAAAATACTGTAAGGTCAGTGCAATATACTTGAATATAAACTAAGATACCTATTCTTACCTAAAGACATAGAGAAATGCTTTGACCTGGGTATAAACCCATGGAACAAAGTGTGGCCATTACTGCTAACATTTAAAACAGTTTTCAATAGAAGCACCCCAAAAAATCAATAATTACATCTGTAGTAAGCTACTTGTAAAACATTTTTTTAAATTTGTCACCCTTATTATTAGGATTAGGGTAACATGTTGCGCTTTGGACAGAGACAAGTTTTTTCTAATTTTGGTTCTGTACATTATCACAACTAATTTTGTATAAAACAACTCAGATGCAGTTGACCTGCAGACTTTCAGCTTTAATTCAGCAGGCCTGAAGCAAGGAAATGGGCGAAGGGCCTCATGACAGGGGGAGTAGGGAAGGCTGAGTGGTTGGAGTTAAAAGTTTCAAAAAAAAAAAAATGGGCGGGAAAATTTGATCCTGGGATTGGAAGGTAACGGAGTAGGGGAGGGGAAAGGTCAGGAATTAAAAAGAGGGGTCTGAGGGGTGGGGGGCAGCATTCTGAAATTTTCCGGGGACTGCGCGTTATGGCAGAGGTGGAGGCCCTAATGAAAAAGCTGCGGCATGCAGCGGAGTCCCGGGGAGCAGCGTGGCTGGAAGCCCAGGTGGTGGCCGCTCTGCAAGGGGTCAAGGGAGCAGAGGTTGCGGAGCCCCCCCTCTCTAGACGTGCTCAGCGGTCAAGGTCGCCGGAGGGCCTGAGTCCTAGCGAGACCCCTGGGGTCCAGTTCTGCCGCAGGAGCCCCGCAAGGGACCCTCCGGCTCCCCCCGTGAAAAGGCGATCCAAGGAGTCCAGCGGGGGTGCCGGGAGGAATCCTCATCCTCGGCGGGACCCCTCCATGGACCGGTCTACGTAGTGTGGGAGTCGGGGAGCAACGGCGGGCATGGAGGAAGAGGCACTCACCGGAGGCAGCCCCGCCCGGCGGGGTGAAGGTCCAAGAAGAGGCGCGGGGTCCGGCCTGTCGGTGGAAGCGGCCGGGGCTCAAGCCCATGCAGAGGTCCCGGCGGCAGCAGCATCCAGTATGAGGGCGAATGAATGCAGAGAATGCAGAGAATAAATGCAGAGAGCGACCCGGGGAGGAAGTTCCAGGGCAGAGGAATCGCCCCGGAGTGGCGTCATCAGGCGGCGCCCAGAAGAGGGCGAAGATGGAGGCCGGAACGGGACCGAAGATGCCTTCTTGGAGGTGTAGCTTCCGGAATCGAATGTGGAGTAGGCAGGAAGGCGGCACAGCGGTACGGCGGCTGTTGGTGGTAGGGCTGTCGATGGTGGGGCTACGGGGGACAGCCAAGGAAAAAGGAAGGATAGTGGGGGTGAAAAAGTGCCGGAGACTGGGGGGGGGGAGCAGGGTTCTATTGGAGGCAGTGGGGTTTCTACTCCGGGGTCTACTAGTACTGGGGGGAGTGTGGGAGCCGTGATCCCTGGGTCTGAAGGAGAAGGCTGCAGGGAGATCGGTGGGGAGTTGAGCTCTCAGGGGGTGGCGGATGGTGCGAAGGGTGAGGTTTATGTATGCTTTTAGGGCCCTTTGGGCACTCACTTAGCGGGAATTGAAGTCAGGAGAGGGCAAGCGGTCCGGAGAGGAAAAAGGGCTATGGTGTTTGATCCCACGGACTTTTCAAAACTGGGTGCAGGCATTTGCAATTTTGGCAAGTATAGTGGGGGAGAGGGCGCCTGACAATTGCTCGGCGCTTTTCTGCTACCTAGATGCTTTCAGCGAGGCCTATAGGGTGTATGGGGGCATTGCATGGCTGCGGTACGACGAGCAGTTTAGGCAGCGGAGGGCGATGAGGCCGGGAATGCGAGGGGATCATAAGGACATCAGCCTTTGGATGCATCTAATGACGTCAGCGAGGATGGCACAACAGCCTTTTCTTGGGAGTGCCGGGGGTTCGGGAGCTGCAGGATCCTTGGCAGGTAAGAGAAAAGGCCTTTGCTGGCTGTTCAACGAGGGGACCTGTAAGTTCGGACCCACCTGTCGATTCAAACATGAATGTTCCAGTTGTGGGGGGCACATTCGGGGGCCCGTTGTTTGGCCAGGGGAAAAGGGCGTCCCACTGAGCTTACGGGAAAAAGGGATGACTCCAGTGAGGGTGGAAAACATGTGCCATTTTCTAGGTAGATACCCGGATCAGAGGGCGTTAGAGGTAGGTTTCAGGGAGGGTTTCAGGATCCCCTGTGAATTGGTAAGTATACACAGGGTAAAAAAGAATTTGCGGTCAGCATTAGTTAATCCTGGGGTTGTCACTGCTAAATTACAAAAGGAGGTTTCTATGGGTCGCATGGCGGGGCCTTTTGGGAGGCTGCCATTGGCGAAATTAGTTGTCTCACTATTGGGGGTGGTTCCAAAGCGGGAACCGAATCAGTTTTGTATGATACATCATTTGTCTCACC
>NC_092868.1:142401-144649 GCF_032062135.1 Pyxicephalus adspersus
GAGAATGTAATTCCGGATTCCTTTCTCGTTTTCAGTGGGATCGGTTTCGAGAAGTGGCTCCAGAGGCAGAGGATTGGGAGACCCCTTGTCCGGCGAAGGTTTGGTCGGTGGTCTGGGGGCCCTTGCTGGGCTGATAAGGAATTGGGTTTCTTTGGGAACTTGGAAGGCCTATGTAGGTATCTGGAAAGAATGGTTTGGGTTTGTAGAGGGTGAAATGGGGTTTGTTGATAATAAGGGTGGGGAGGATGCGGTGTTGTTATTCTTGCTGTGGAACCTGCAAAAGGGGGTGTCTAGTTGTGTCATAGGGAAAAAATTGTCGGCCTTGGCTTTTTTATTTAAGGTGTTGAGTTGGACGGATGGAACAAAATGCTTTGTGGTTCGCCAGGCAATGAAGGGCTATAGGAGAGGGAGTGGCCTGAGGGATAAGAGGAGGCCGGTGTCTTTTGGGATGCTGGAAGACATATGTCGCAGCCTAGGGACAGTGTGCTTCAGCGTTTTTGAGTTGGTGCTGTTTAAGGCTGTGTTTGTGGTGCCATTTTCTGCGGCATTGCGGTTGAGTGAAGTGGTGTGCCCTACTAAGGTAAGGGAGGGGGGCCTGTGGCTGGGGGACGTGCGGTTAGTAGGTGGGGAAGTGTTGGTATGTATCCGCAGGTCAAAAACGGACCAGGAAGGTAAGGGGGCTTGTTTGGTGCTGCGGGGTCTGCAGGGTGCAGAGTTGTGTCCGGTTAAGGTTATGGGTGAGTACCTTGCTGTTCGGCCGGGGAGGAGCGGTCCTTTGTTCCTTCATGAGGATGCTTCGTTTGTGACTCGCTTTCAATTTGAGTCGGTGTTTCGAAAATGTGTAGCGGCTACGGGCAGGAGACCTGGTGAGTATGCCGCTCATTCTTTCAGAATTGGAGCAGCCACGGAAGCAGCTAGATGGGGCCTGGGCCCAGAGGTGATCAAGAGGATTGGTCGGTGGGAATCCCATCGTTTCCGTTTGTATGTTCGGCCTCATTTGTTATAAGGGATTTTGGTAAGGTGTGTTGTAGGTGGAGTGGGGTGGTACTGTGCTATATGTGTATTGTGTATACTAGTTGTTGGTTCTTTTTCTTTTGTTGCAGATGGGCCGGCATGCTTGGTTTGGATCCTGGGCCACTCCTTCGTGTATTGGGGGGCCAGAAGGGCGGATATGCGGCAGAATGGTCGGCAGTTGAGGCTGCGGAGGGAGGTGGCGCGGGTTCGTTGGATCGGCATCCCAGGTATGCAGTGGAGGCGGGTGATTCCCGAGGTTAACAGGTTTGCCAGCTTGGACAAGGCCCCGGATGTGCTATTGCTTCACATTGGCGGGAATGATTTAGGGGTTCCTCCCATGCGGGAGGTAATATGGGATATTAAGTTTGATTGTTTGTGCTTGAGGGAGGCGTTCCCCAGAACCATTTTGATATGGTCGGAAATGGTGGTGAGATTGTCATGGCGACAGGCTCTTTCGGTTGAGCAGCTGAATAAGGCTCGCATAAAGGTCAACAAGGAGGTGGGGCGTTTTATGGGGAGGATTGGGGGCTTGGTTGTACGGTATCAGGACTTAGAGTCGGAGCCTGGCCTAATTCTGCGAGGTGATGGGGTCCACCTTAATGCGGTGGGCACCAATTTGTGGTTACTGAGTCTGGGGGAGGCGCTGCCACGGGCCGTCAGGGTGTGGCGGTGCTCGCAAAATTAAGGTGTCAAGTTTGCGGCATATGGCATGTTTTTGTTTGGGTCCATGAAAGTTAGAGACGGGGTAATGAAAAATATAGGGGAGATGGGGACACAAAAAGGTTTGGGTTTTGGACAGTAAGCTTGGCCTTGCATGACACTTGGTTGTTGTGGAGGCTAAGTTTGGAGGATGGAGATCCGCTAACTGTCCCCGAGGCGGTGTATGTTCGGCTGGGGGCCTGGCAGTGGATCGGAGACAACGGGATTATGAAGGAGGATTGGTGACTTTCATGGACCTATATGAAGAGTAGTTACTACAAAATTGTGTGTTGTTAAAACATGGTATTAATAAAAGGGGCTGCTGTGGCCAATTTTTTTTCCAAAAAAAAGTGTAATTGTCCTTTTCTTTGTTAAGGGCAGTTTTTGGGGGGTGGAGGAATTAATTGGTGCTGGCAGCGAAGGCTTCTTATACTGTACCCTGGTCAAGTGAGTTGTAAAAAAAGATTGCATAAAATGTGGGGAACTAAATCCTTTTTTACACATTCACTTCATTTCAGGGGCTCAAAAGTAATTG
>NC_092868.1:145540-149167 GCF_032062135.1 Pyxicephalus adspersus
TCCAGGTCTTTTGGCGTTGCTGAGTTCACCAGTGCTTTGCACAGAGATAAATCTAGTGAAACCATTTATGGCTGAGATTTGAATATTTATAAGTCTGGCTAATCGCCGAGAAATGGAGAGAAGGCTTTCTGATAAACATTTTGGACACATCAGCAAAGCATTCTTTTTAACCTTCTGCTCTTGTCCATAGAGATCCTATATGGAGTTTTGTTTCACTTGGACTTCTCTCTAGAATTGTATGTTGGCGCATTGCCCCAACTGAGAAGCTATAACAAGTTGCTTGGCTACTATAAAACAAGAAGTACTTTAGCACTAAAAAAAGCACCTGTGGGTGTCCCAACCTAAAGCAAGGTGGTGAGTAACATGAAAAGAATTATCAAGGTGCCAGTAGAAGCTTCCCAAATAAGCTGCAGAGTGGGAAATTTGCCATAGCAATGCATAGACCAAGTATTCCAAAGAAGACTGCAAAGATTTCCATGTTGGGCTATTCTGATCATTTCTCCCCTTGCTTTTTAATTACATTCAATTTATTCTTCAAATAGACAGGCACACAAGGCACACTACTAGAATATTAGTAAACTGGGAAGTCCTAAAGTGGTCAATTTTGGCACCTGGAGGTCACCTGCTAACACTTTGTGGCAAATTGCATTACAAGGTGGTACACCCCCCACCTACTTCCCAGGGCACGTCTTTAAGACGTGTATAGAATTATCAAAATGTTAGTACTTGGTTGGTTGTCAGGAGGAGAACATGAATATCAGTTAGGGTATCACACAGTCTGAAAGGATTTTGCAACACACTGCCTTTTTTCTAGCAAAAAATAAATAAAGATACAAATATCATTTTAACTTTTGGTGATGCAAACCCTAAAAAAGATAAAAATCAACACTCCATAAGGGATACTGGTCTCTATGGAATGACCGTAAACATCTTTCTGTCTTCTGAAGCATTGGTTGTGACGAAGAGGTTAGTGACATTACCCGCTCCCCAGCAAGACCTTTACTTTGCTTGGTGTCACCAGGACATCTCTTGCTACCTTTGTGGCTGATATTGGAGACCTGGACTGGGGAATTCACAATGCCATGGAGCAGGGATGATCAGTAAACAGGACGAGTATTCTGAATATTACTGTGGCTTAGGTGGGTATGGCCACTAGCGAGTGCACTAAGACCTTCACACTGCACGGTGTTGGCAGATACAGACTGCTCAATCTCTATTAGTTTGGAGCTACCAGAATGGTACAGCTGGAGGATCTGTGACACGGGGGACCTCCTAAAGAACCATATTTGCCAGCGGGCTGCTGTCTGCAGTACAATTCACTCTCAATTTGGCCCTTTCAGTAAATGGTGCTGAGGAAATAGCAAATGTGTTTGTGTGGTGTGTTGACAAACATTTGTAAGTCAGCTTTGTGTGGAATACAATGAGGTGACGCACAGCTGGTAATAATGAACACCGCCTTCTATTAACTGCATGATATAGAAATCAGCACACTTTAACGCTAATTTCTAATTCCTTTTACTCCCACAAACCAGTACGGCCTTGAAAAATGGACACCAGTGGGTTGTTATAGCGACTTGGACAGGCCGACAAAGAACTGATAAAGTTGCCCCCTGTAAAATCTGTATCACATCTACACCCTACATATACAATACTGTGTCATCCTATATATATTATATTATCACATCTACACCCTACATATACAATACTGTGTCATCCTATATATATTATATATTATCACATCTACACCCTACATATACAGGAAATAATGGCGCTGATATATTGGGGTTAGGGGGGATCTGTATTCACAATTGGGAGCAGCACTCCATATCTGTTCTGGAGATAAATGTACATGAAATATTTGGAGAGCCCCCCATCCCCTCCCCCATATCGGGGCAGATTACTCTGAAGAGTCCCCCCTGGGGCGTAGCTTTCATCTCACTTCAATCCAACTGTCTGAGGAATCCCTGCAGGAAACTCAGCCAATCGTGATACAGCGTGTCGCCTTTCTACAGAACCAATGCTAATATGAATAGCAAGTCATCTGACCACACAAAGCTGCAATTATTTCATGCACCAAGAAAGGCCGCTCCCATGTCTGATGTATACGACTCCACCATATATGTCAGTGACATGATAGGATAGCAGTTTTTCATGAACAGCAATCTGCAAGTTCAATGAGAGGAACAGGAGAAGAGATATCTAATGAAAGCAACCAAAAGGGTCTTACCAATTGCTATACCTGCTCATGTTATGCAATTATTACATCGCAAAATGTTGACGTTCATATGGGGTGCCAGGTGCCCGTTTTTCGGCCGCAGAGTATGGGGGCCTTTCTGTAGCGCACCTGAGTTTGTACTACAATGCTGCGCAGGTAACACCTCTCCTAGCATACTACGCTCGGGAGCAACCTCCTCAGTGGGTGTCAATAGAAGCTGGAGCAGCAGTGCCTGTGTCCATGGAAGCACTATTGGGGGTCCCGGGCTCTCAGCGTCACCATATATCTAACCACGCTGAAAATTTGGGATTCTATAAAAAAGATTGGTGGGCCTGCCTCCCAACACACTCCGGTGGCCCCTATGATAGGGAATTCAATGTGCCTTCCGGGTTTAGATGAACCAAAATGTTTTGCTTGGTGGGTGGAGAAAGACATCTATAGGCTTTATCACTTTATTAATCCATTCCAGATACTTCCCTTAAATGTGTTTCGTGACAACCATGAAGCTCCATCATTGGAGCTTTTTCACTATATCCAAATCAAACACTTTGCCCAGACCACACTTGGGAGATCCACAGGGCCATTCAATATGACCTGGTTTGAAAAGTTGTGTGACCCCGATGCGAAAAGGGTTCATATATGGCGACCTTGCACAGGGAACTTCATTCACACCCTAATATGTGACTCGCTGGGAAACTGACTTGGGTATATCAGCAGGAAGATAGGGCCCACATGTGGCATATGGTTGCCCACTGTAGTATTAATGTGTTAGCAGTGGAAGCCAATTACAAATTGATGTTGCGGGGGTACATGGCACCATCTCGATTGGACAAGTTTAAACCTGCTTGTTCGGGCTATTGTTTTAGGGGCTGTAAATCAGCGGGAACTTTAAATCATATCTGGTTGGAGTGCCCCAAGGTGAAGAGATTCTGGACACGGGTATATCAAATGGCATACACTATTGTGGGACACTTGTTTCCTTGCATCCCGTGGAGGCTCTCTTGAACCTTAAAGCATCGGTCGGCACCAATAACCAATTTAAATTGTTGACCTATCTGAATTTTGCAATCATCATCCTGTATTTGCCATATTATTTTGTATTTGTTTATTATTTGTATGTTCAAAAAAAAATCAATAAAAATGTATTGGAAAAATACTATATAACTTGGGGGGTACAAACCCCATTCAACACAACGTGTGGGGTACAATGACCAATAAACACAACATGTGGGGGAAAATGACCATCCAAAACAACTTGTGGGGTACAATGACCATCAAGGACTGTACCTCAATACCCAGCACGTGTGACATGTACCCTACAGATCAGAAGACAGCACAAGGACTGTACCCCAATACCCAGTACGGGTGACCGGTACCCTACAGACAAGAAGGCAGCACAAGGCCTGTGCCCC
>NC_092868.1:149675-167885 GCF_032062135.1 Pyxicephalus adspersus
GTACCCTACAGATCAGAAGGCAGCACAAGGACTGTACCCCTATACCCAGCACGGGTGACATGTACCCTACAGATCAGAAGGCAGCACAAGGACTGTACCCCAATACCCAGCACGGGTGACGTACCCTACAGATCAGAAGGCAGCACAAGGACTGTACCCCAATACCCAGCACGGGTGACGTACCCTCCAGATCAGAAGGCAGCCTACACTTATGGGATGACTTCCAGTCGGCAGTGAATAGTTTGGAAGAGAATTACAATGTGTTACCTGCACAGCCTCCACCATGACACCTGAGTAGCAGGCCATTTGCCTGTGGCCAATACTGGATCTCATTTCAAGTTTAGCAACAGAGGAAGCGCCGCTTGAACATCTCAGCTTTTTGAAGGATAAAAGAACATTAATACTTTTAATATTCAACAATCAGGAATTGTAATGGAAAGTTAAAAAGATTGTCCTGCCTCCATGCGTCTCACTTTCAGACACTTTAATGAAAAGCGCTGGAGAAATGCTTGGACTATTTAGCATTTCAATACATGTAATATCCTTGCAGATAAGGGCGTCAGAATATTACCAAAAGACTTTACAAAAAAATAGACTACCTCTTTAGCTACCACCTTGTCAGCCGGAGGGCTGTGCTGAATTCCAATTCTGAAACATTTGTCCTCAATAAGACAAAATTGTGATAAGATAATTTTTTTAAGTAGGTAGCAGCTGCCTGTGAATAGGCTGAGGATGAAAGAGGCGCACTTGGCCCAAAAGATCCTGACCTGAATTAATGTTGCTGCCAGGCAAGTAATAAACACCCGAGAACGATTGTAGCCAATTCAGTTAGTGAAACAATTTCTGGTAATCCAGACTGGTAACTGCTGAATATTAGGACTTTGTTTTCCTATATTAAATAGGTTTAGTGAGCGAGCCACCATGCCCTGGGACGACTTTCATTGGCCAGGAATATGAATAATATAACATGAGAAAAACTAAAACTTTCAATGTCGGCCCCTACTAAGGCCGAGGAATCCTCTGAAGCAGTTTGAATGAGATTACAGCATTTAAGGGAAATTCAAACAACCTGCAAAACTCCATCTGCCAGGCTTCCCCATCCACAAACCTGCTGTACCTCATCACTGAACTCATTGGACCCCATCTTTTATCCTGTAAAATCCCTGGGGCCCCTCCGGAAAGCTAACATGACAGTGGAGATTGATTTTATAATCAGACATTTGTAGAAGAGATTATCAGTGGTTCTGCTGGCACCGAATCTTTGTTCTGTACATAGCAGATATGTATTTCTGTGTCACATGAATGTTCAGGAAAATATCACTCCAGACTTCCTAATATAGAACCTCGATGTATCTGTGAAGCTCATACAGAACATTTATAACATTTCCAGAAAAGTCTGATAATTGTCTGTGACTGACTTTCCTTGTCTTGTGTTCCCCTTTAAGTCATCAGTCAGGAATTATTCCGAGTTCATAACAAGATGAGATTGTCTGTGGTCTCTGGGCTGCCGCATTCATTATGCCAATACTCAGAGGTAACGCTGACGAATACTCCAACCTGCGCCAGAATGATTAAGTCAGCTGGTAATGGACAATCCTCCGTTTAATATCCGGCTTGGCGCTGCAGATGACTACGTGACCAAGGACCGTCTCTAGAAGTCTGGGACTTACACCGTCCCAAACACTCAGCGCCATACGGAAATCCCAGCTTTCATCTCATAAAATAAGCAAGCAAAATAATCAACCTGACAAATGGCAACCAAATCCAGAAACAGAATTCCTCAAAGTTCTCTCATCTCAAGTAGAAAAACACAAGAAAGTGAAAATGAAAGTATTCTTCATCAGTGACAACACGTAAAGACACGGAAAAGAAATAAACACTCCACTTCCAGATAATAAATTCCCAACCAACTTTGCTATGGATTTCCTGGGAGAGGACACATCTTCTGATGCCATGGTCCCTGATCCAATGGAACCCAACTCACGCCTGACACACACCTCAACAACTGACTCACAACTGAGATTCACCAGATTCCCCGGACCCAGCTATATCTTTCATCCAGGTCATTCACCCCCCAGAATCTGCTGCAATAATTTACCCCAAAACTCCTCTTCTTCTTTCATCCCCAAACTTTCAACTTTAAATCTTTGTGCTCTTGTTTGCTTACATGCCAACATTCCTTTCTCTGGCACCATGATCCGCCATGTACTGGGACCACACCACCTACGGGGCCCGCACCACCTACCGGGACTGCACCATGTACCAAGACCACACCATGTACCAAGACCACACCATGTACCAAGACCACACCATGTCCCGCGACCACACCATGTACCGGGACCACACCATGTACCGAGACCACACCATGTACCGGGACCACACCATGTACCGAGACCACACCATGTACCGAGACCACACCATGTCCCGCGACCACACCATGTACCGAGACCACACCATGTACCGGGACCACACCATGTACCAAGACCACACCATGTCCCGCGACCACACCATGTACCGGGACCACACCATGTCCCGCGACCACACCATGTACCGGGACCACACCATGTCCCGCGACCACACCACGTACCGAGACCACACCACGTACCGAGACCACACCATGTACCGAGACCACACCATGTACCGAGACCACACCTTGTACCGGGACCACATCATGTACCGAAACCACACCATCTACTGGGACCAAACCAACTACTGGGACCACATCACCTAGCGGGACCACACCATGTACCGGGACTACACCACATACTGGGACCACACCATGTACCAGGACCACACCACCTAGCAGGACATCACCACCTACCGGGACTACACCACCTACCGGGACAACATCATGTACCGGGACTACACCTCCTACCGGGACCACACCATGTACTAGAACCACACCATGTACTGAGACCATACCATGTATCGGGACCAAACCAACTACTGGGACCACATCACCTACCAGGACCACACCATGTACCAGGACCACACCACCTAGCAGGACCACACCACCTACAGGGCCCACACCACCTACCGGGACTACACAATGTACCGGGACCACACCACATACCAGGACCACACCACGTACCGAGACCACACCATGTCCCACGACCACATCACCTACCGGAACCACACCATGTACCAAAACCACACCATCTACAGGGACCAAACCAACTACTGGGACCACATCACCTATCGGGACCACACCATGTACTGGGGCTACACCACCTACTGGGACCACACCATGTACCAGGACCACACCACCTACCGGGACCACACCATGTACTAGAACCATACCATGTACTGGGACTAGGACGACACTACAAACAGGGACCACACCATGAACCGAGACCACACCATGTATTGAGACCATACCATGTATCCGGATCACACCATGTACCCGGACCACACCATGTACTGGGACCATACAATGTACTGGGACCATACCATGTACCAGGACCACACCACGTACTGGGACCACGCCATGTACTGGGACCACAAAACATACCAGGACCACACCATTTACTGAGATCACACCATGTACTGGGACCACATAATGTACTGGGATCATACCATATAGAGGGACCATACCATGTACTGGGACCATACCATATTCTGGGACCATACCATGTACTGGGACTATACCATGTGCTGGGACCATACCATGTACCGGGACCACACCATGTACCGGGATCATACCATGTACAGGGACTATACCATGTACTAGGATCATACCATGTACTGGGACCATACTATGTCCTGGGACCAAAACATGTACTGGGTCCATTCGATGTATTGGGACCACAACATGAGGGAAAAAATTATGTATCCAGACCATACCATGTACTTGGACCACACGATGAACTGGGATTATACTATGTTCTGGGACCACACACTGTACTGAGACCATACCATGTACTGAGAATATACCATAAATTGGAATCATACCATGTATCGGGACCACACCATGTATTAGTACCATACCATCTATTTGGACCACACAATGTACTGGGATCTTACCATGTACTGGGACCATTCTATGTACTGAGACCATACCATGTACTGGGACCACACCATGTACTGGGATTATACCATAAACTGGGACCATACCACGTATCAGGACCACACCATGTATCGGGACCATACCATGTACTTTGACTACACAATGTACTGGAACCACACCATGTACTGGGACCACACCATGTACTTGGACCACACCATGTACTTGGACCACACAATGTCCTGGGACCACACCATGTTCTGCGACTATACCATGGGATTATACCATAAACGGGGACCATACGATGTATCAGGACCACACTATGTATCGGGACCATACCATGTACTGGGACCAGACCATGTACTGGGACCACACAATGTACTAGGACCACACCATGTACTGGGACCACACCATTTATTGGGATTATGCCATAAACTGGGACCATACCATGTATCGGGACCACACCATGTATTTGGACCACACAATGCACCTGGGATTATACCATTTACTGGGTCCACACCATGTACTTGGATTTTACCATGGGATTATACCATAAACGGGGACCATACCATGTATTGGGACCATACCATGTATCAGGACCATTCAATGTACTGGGACCACACCATGTACTTGGACCACACTATGTACTGGGATCAGCCCATGTACCGAGACCACACCACATACTGGGATCATACTACTTACTGGTACGGGGGACCACCATGTACTTTGACCAGACAATGTACTGTGACTATACCATGTACTGGGACCACACCATGTACTGGGACCACACCATGTACTGGGACCAAACCATGTACTGAGACCATACCATGTACTGGGACCACACCATGTACTGGGACCAAACCATGTACTGAGACCATACCATGTACTGGGACCACACCATGTACTGGCACCATACCATGTACTGGGACTACACCATGTTCTGGGACCACACCATGTACTGGGAACGCACCATGTACTGGGAATATACCATGTTCTGGGACCACTCCATGTACTAAAACCATACCATGTACTGGGACCACTCCATGTACTGGGACCATACCATGTATAGGGACCAAACCATGTTCTGGCACATTACCATGTTTTGGGACCACACCATGTACCTGGACCACACAATGTACTTGGACCACACAATGTACTTGGACCATACCATGTACTGGGACCAAGCTATTTTCTGGGACCACACTATGTACAGGGACCCCACCATGTACTGGGACCCCACCATATACTGGGACCCCACCATATACTTGGACCACACCATGTACCGGGACCACACGATGTACTGAGACCAGTTCAAGTACTGGGACCATACAATGTATCAGGACTATATCATGTGCTGCTGAGCAGTGCTAAAGTTGCCTGGTTTGACCAGTTCCATGGTTCAGTTTGTCTTTGATATTCAGCTCCCCCTGGAGTGATTTATAATTTAATTATGATACTATGCTATATTAATGGGTCAGAACAAGCGCTTCTTGAGCCCCGGACAATGCTGGAACATTTAGTGATGACCCCGCAGATCCCAAGCTGGTGGCTCTATATAATGAACTGACAGCTGCGAAGACAATATATTGTATTCTATTTGTAATATGGTTACAGAATCCAATAATTCAGTTCACTACAGAAGTACTGACAGCTGGCACCTGCCATAAACTGAAACAGAAAAATGGGCCAACAATGCAATGTTTTCCCACCAGGGTCTTAGAAAATAGGATTTGTTTTTTGGATATGAATGAGGCTGAGAAAGTGCAGATCCCACATTTCACTTTTACAGCCCCATTGTCTTAGTAGAAGGTGTCACTTCTGGAAGTATAAAAGGGCCATAGTTGGAGCTATGGGGTTAGAAAATAAAGTGGTACCTGTGATTCTGGGCCCATGACATCATGGAATAAACAGAGGGGCCACACTCCTGTGAGATCAGGGCATAAAGAAGAGGCTCATGAGGTCAGGAAATAAAGGTAAGCCATTGACTTTGAGCTCCAAAGGTTCAGAAGGGAAAGTTGTCCCTAGGTATGTAAGGCCAGGTGATATAGATGGGCTGCTTTTCCTGGGCTTAGATCAGAATATGCAGAGAAAAACCTTCCATTCCTCGGGCCAGGAGGTCATTCTATGATGGTGATTTGCAGAGAGGACCATTGTTCCTGGCACCATAAGGTTATATTCTAAAAGGCTTATTCTTCATTAGAACTTCCACTTAGATCTCTTATTTCTATTATCAACAATCAAAATAGTTGAAGGGTTAATAAATCCTGGCTACTGACCGCTAAGTATGGTATGTATTTTTCTGTATGTGAGTACTCATTGATATATAGCACCTAAGGCTGGTCGAATAGGACAGGGAGTAAATGGTTAACTGAGCTAGGAGAGTCATACAGGATACAAAAAGCTGAGTAAATGGTTAATGACATGGCATAGGTACTGAGTAAAGAGTTAATTAACCCTGGTGGCTGAGTAATTTGGGGATAGGTGGTTAATTGAGGCCAGGTGAGCTGGTGTTACCCTGTCATGCCCTCCTCTTTCTGAGAGGTGAGAAGTGTGCACTCCAGCATGTGTTCATTGTGTGCTGCCTGGTGAATGTGTGTGCTTGGGGGGAGATAAAGGTGGGGGGGGATTCACTCTCCATTGGCTGCCAGGATATGACAGGCATCTCCCCCTCCTCCTGGATGCAGCCTGCCTCTGTGAATGTGAGAAAATGGGTTTAAAGTGGAGAAGGATTTGCTGGTGTCTGTATCGTGCTGATACTGCCAACGTCCAAGGAGAGCGATCGCTTCCAATGGCACACACTGCCGCCTGCATTCTGTGTATTGGCTTCTCTTTGGTGTCTTGTGTACCCACCAGCAGCAGTGAAGGTAAGATTCACCAGCACGTTCATCATAATCTACCATTGTAAAGGGAATCTAAATTGTGGAGAGAGTCTAAGTTCTCCCCCAAGAATGTCTTCTCTGCATTGTACCCAGAGCCGACTTTCCCCACATCTGGTCCACGTTCTACTCTTGATTGTACCAAAAGTCAAAGTTCTTTCCCAAATATTACTCTCCACTAGATTTTATCAGGAGTTCTTCTAGATTGTGTAAAATAGTCTACGTACTTTTCTAGGTTCTACCAAAAGTCTGTGATCTCCTATAGATTGTTAGCAGAATGTATATTCTATATTGTGTCTACAATTTCACGTACATTGTGTAAAATAGTCTACGTACTTTTCTAGGTTCTACCAAAAGTCTGTGATCTCCTATAGATTGTTAGCAGAATGTATATTCTATATTGTGTCTACAATTTCACGTACATTGTGTAAAACAGTCTACGTACTTTGCTAGATCTGTGATCTCCTGTAGATTGTACGGAGTTTATGTTCCTCTCTAGATTGTACCAAAATCTACATTTTCTTTGGATTTACCAGTCTACCATTTCTCCCCGATCTGTACAGTCTATGTATTGGTGTCTGTGTTCTTCTCTAGACTGTGCATGGCCTACATTTCTTCTAGAATAAACCCAGAGTCTACATTATTATCCAGATTATACATCTCTAGGAACTCTCAGGAGGAAGCTCGGGGCCATTGAGCCAGGTCTGGCCAGGGAAGATGGAGCCACTCATTAATTTAGAAAGTTGCACATATTGATTGGTGGATAGATAGCTGCTCCCACAGATAATAGCCACCTCATCTATGCCTTGGGGGGTGACAAGGTGTGCAATGGTTCTGTTCATATGTGGACAAAGGTTGTCTCTTTATCAGATGGTTTACATGACGCTCACACAATCGCCTACAGTGACATCCAACTTTTTTCTGACAGACAGGGGGGTGGGGGGCATTCAGGGGTCAATTTGCCAAATTTCATTATCAAACAATTTATGTTGTATCCCATATATGTGCACTGAGATCTCCAATCATCAGGTATACAGAACACCACACATAAAAGGATTGGGGCTGAAGAGGTATGTGTATTCGTTGTACCCCTGTTGTGTCTTCGTTGTACCCCTGTTGTGTCGTCGTTGTACCCCTGGTGTGTCTCTGTTGTACCCCTGTTGTGTCTCCTTTGTACCCCTGATGTGTCCTGTACCTTGCATGTGTTTATAGGAAGAGATGATCTTCTATGTATGTTATATATCTTTCTGTTTGTGTTCTAAACTTGACCTTGGTGTATTTGATGCCGTCATATACCTGTATCATGTACCCTATACATATAATAGTAACCAGGCTGCTCTCTTACCCTGGATGTTGTACATAGCACTGGGTTTGGTCGACTATATTGCCTTATATAGTACATTACACCCATTGCCATGGCACTGCCTTACATAGTACATTACACCCATTGCCATGGCACCGCCTTACATAGTACATTACACCCATTCCCATGGCACAGCCTTACATAGTACATTACACCCATTGCCATGGCACAGCCTTACATAGTACATTACACCCATTGCCATGGCACAGCCTTACATAGCACATTACACTCATTGCCATGGCACAGCCTTACATAGTACATTAGACTCATTGCCATGGCACCGCCTTACATAGTACATTACACCCATTGCCAATAGTCCAATAGAAGAATCCTGTGGGTAGCACAGTGATAGTATAAGCTCAGTAAAGTGACAACGGGCAGTAAAAGAGAGGCGTTGGCACTGTAAAGTCCTCAGCAGTCATTTTCTGCACTGACTGGAGGTGACGCCAGAAACTTATCATCTTCATGTCACAGTCTGAGCTGCTTCTCCATCTGTAATCAGCGTGTCACAAGTCACCTTGTACCAATGTCGGCCCCAGAATGGAGGAAACTTGTACAAAGTTATGACATGTCGCTGGAAGAGAAAAACAAAACCCACCAGAACTGACTATTGTGCCATGGCTGGATCATCCACGCTAGGAACCTCAGGCCCCATGTATGTCCAGAAGGGCCCAAATGCAACAATCAAAGCCGAGAATTTGGCACCAATGGTCGAAGCGGTGCAACTCTTCGACTTATAGACAACTGGTGTCTTATGGGACCATTCCAGTACAGACAGTGCACTGAGGGGCCCCTCTACAGTGCCTATTGCAATCCCTATTGGCTGAACAAATGTTTTTTAAGTTTAAGATAAGGTAATATTGAATAACAATTTTCACAGTGATTAGTTCATGAAAATGCTTATTTATTACCCAGTCACATGTTTTTCCATATATTCTGCTATTGGGTAGAATGAAAGTAATGGCCATGAATAATTCTCTGGTGATATGCCGGCAGTGGTGACCACGAATATATTTCTGGTGTCCTGCCGGCAGTGGTGACCATGAATAAGTCTCTGGTGATATGCCGGCAGTGGTGACCATGAATATATTTCTGGTGACATCACGGGAATAGAAGCCACGAATATATCTCTGTTGACGTGACGGCAGTGTTGACCATAAATATATCTCCGGTGACACCACGGGAATGATGACCATGAATATATCCCTGGTGACATGCCGGCAGTGGTGCCAATAAATATATCTCTAGTGACATGATGGCAGTGGTGGCCATTACCATGTTCTGGTGACCATGAATCATTTTCTGGTGACATTCCGGCAGTTGTGGCAATGAATATATCTCTGGTGATGTGCCGGCAGTGGTGACTATAAATTTATCCCTGTCGACATGCCAGCAGTGGTAGCCATTAATATATATCTCCAGTGACGTGCCTGGTGGCCATTATTATTTCTCCGGTGATGTGCCGGCAATGGTGGCCATAAATAAATCTCGGGTGACATGCTGGCTATTAATATATCTCCGGTGACACAACAGCAGTGGTGAACATGAATATATCTCTGATGACATGCCGGCAGTGGTGACCGTGAATATATTTCTGGTTACACAATGGGAGGTGTTACTATGAATATATCTCTGGTGACATGACGGGAGTGGTTACCATACATGTATCTCTGGTGACATGCCACCAGTGGTGACTATAAATATACTACCGGGGACATATTGGCAGTGGTGACCATGAATATTTCCCTGGTGACATGCCAGCAGTGGTGACCATGAATACATGTCCAGTTACATGCCATTTGCCAGGACAACATTGATATGAATGGTCTATAAATGAAGTCCCCCATCTTCTAAGAAAAGGGCAGCCAACGGTTGAGATTACCCCCCTATCCCCGACTCAACTTCCCTTCAATGTAAATTGCTTCCCCCATCTGACCCATTTCTAGCAGCTTAAACTGTGACTTCATCTAATCTGTGAGCAACGACGCCATGCTGACTATTAATGAGTATGATATCAGAAGGATTGGGGGGGGAGCAGCTTACACCAACCACTCGATGAGATCTCCGTCAATAATGAGGCCAAATTTCTTCACAGAACTCACTCCACATGTCTCAATTTTAAGAAATCACACAGAAGATTTTGCTGACATTTCCATTGTCTTGATGTCTTGTGAGAACAATCAGATTGGAAGAGGAAAGCAGTAAAGCTCAGGTTCTGTTTCCTGTGTCAGATGTTTCAGATGTCTCCGGTACTGATAGGGGCAGCTTTATGCCATACAGCCAAACTTCAGCCGTACATAGCCGACCTGATTCCATACAGCCAAACTCTGACCATAATCCTGGCCCCTGTCCATACAGCCAAACTCTGGACCCCATACCAAAGATGGCTCTCCACACTCCCATCACTTTTCACCCATCCTGGTAGGACCTCACACTGGGCAGGAGGGTGGGAATCTCTTCTTCTTCCAACTGGCAAATTTCTGACTTTCTCTCTTTTTTTCCTCTATTTTATAAACTTTGTTTTCATTACCTTCCTATCCTGACCTGACCACCCCCTTTTCACATGACTTATTGGCCCTCCAACCTCATTCATGCCGGCCCACACCTATCCCCCCTGTCGCAGGCTTTTTGGGCCTCGCTTTAGCAGCAATGTCTCAGGGTCATCATTTTCTTGATTTTTTTTATCAGTTTCTCTCCTTGTTGTGGAAGAACTTTGGCCCCATGCTTGCAACATTGCTTCAATGCATTGAGGTTTGCTGCCATTCGTTTTAGCACGGCTCTCTCAAGGTCCCCCTAACAAATTGTGATTGGGTTGAAGTCTGAACTTCGATTCTTTTTCTTCCATTTTGTTGCAGAATTGCTGGTGTATGTGGGATCATTGTCCAGTCATGAACCAATTCCTGCCAAGCTTGGCCTCACATTTCACTCTGAAATGCTTTGGTATACAGAAGAGCTAATGGTTGACTCAATGGGCCTGAATTGAAGACTACCATGGAGGAACCTGGGTGATCCAACAAACCTGAAATAGATCTGGTCCTGGACTGAAAGCATTTCCCTGCTATAGCAAATGATTTTTAAGAAATCCATTCCAGGTTTTCTGGATCACCCAAGTTCTCCCATAATAGTCTGTCTTCAGTTTTGGAGAGATTTATTAAATTAGGGTGAATTACTTCATTGTGCCCAGGTCCTTTGGCTGAAGAACAAGCCTTAATCATCACTCCATGCTTGACAGTCGGTAAGAGTTATTTGCTGGTTTTGTTTATTATGATTTCCACTTATCCATGCTGCCCTTTTACTGAGAAGAAGGGATTGTACATATATTACTATCCCAGCTTATCTGTCCCTAACTTTTGTGACACTTCGAGGACTCATCATTTCCTAACCACTGGAGAGACCAAACCCGACAAATCCCTGAAGGGGGATGAAGAGCACCTGTAATGTTATATGTACATACAAGGCGTGACACGTGATCAGATGTAAACTATAGCATGTGTCAGGTGTGATTACAGGTGTGACATGGAGTACAGATCATCATATCCCTATGTAATGTACAGCGCTTAATAATATAATCTTGTTTATAAATACTGTTTATTTAGGAGACGATCGGTCATTTTATATCGTCAGTGGAATAAAACGATTAACCTTTTTTATATCGTCAGTGGAATAAAACGATTAACCTTTTTTATATCGTCAGTGGAATAAAACGATTTTTATATAGTCCGTGGAATGAGATGATTGTTAATTTTATATTGTCAGTGGAATAAAACGATCGATAATTTTTATGTCGTCAATGGAATAGGACGATCGGTCATTTTATAAGGGAGGTGGGTATGATTATTGGTTTAGTGGTTTTAATATTTTTCTTTAAGGATAATTCCTCATCAAGGTTTTTATGATATGTTTGTATCCCAGACGTCATCTGACATTAATTCTGTTTTTCTTCCAGTCAATCTATTGGACACATCCACCATTCCGGGGGACTGGGGCTGGCTAACGTACCCGCCACATGGGGTGAGTGTGCCATACAATTCCATTAATATTTAGCAAAGGGTGACCCATGTGGATAATAACGTTCATGACAATGGTCTGACTACTTCCATGGGAATATTGCAATCTTTTCACTGTTAAGGGCTGCAATCATAAATTACATTGACTTTTTAAATCTGGCGGAGCAGCAATATACTTTGTAACCTATTTAATATGTAATAAAATAAATGTGTGCTCCTCCTCCTTTGATTCTCAGCATCAGCAGCAGCTAAGTTTTCTTTATGTAGATCTGTCTTTATGGTGTAACAATTGTAGGGATGTGACATTCATTACTAAGGGAATCCTTCCAGTATTGTAACAAAATAGATATAGAAGATACTTAGCGGCAAAATAAATTGCAATCGCAGGGAATCCCATCCTAATCTGATGAACGTTCTGCAGGTTGGATGTCAGTCCTTGACCAGTGATCACCCTCTCCCAGCATTCTACCTTCTCAGGATGAATTTCTATAGAATGGCCCCATGAAACATGTTTTATAGATTGCTAAGACATTACTGATATCACCATATTCACCGATATTCAAATGTACCCAGCCTATGATCATCTAAATTAGGTCCGCTAACCCCATTGTATGATAATCCAGATTTTCCTCCTGCTCAGGGTATATCGAGGTTCTTGGTTTGGAATTTGGAGGCGTTTACCCGTTTTATCTGATCTGCAGGTTATTTTGTGGTTCAGGACAGATCGACCCTTCTTTCCTCATTTCATATCTGATATATGGCAAACACATATTTGGTGGATGGACATGACGCACCTCCACTAGTTTCATGGCAATGGGAGATGGATTGCTCTTTTCCTCAGTAGGTTTAGACAAGGCGTTTGTATTGTATTACATAGCTAGGTGGTGAAAAGAAACTTTAAAATCTTAGCTCCGTGCTACTGCTAGCCTGAAGAATTTCTCTCCATTATTCAGAGACCCGTTGGCAATGCCCTTCCCATGGGGGTATCATGCTACACATGTGGCATCAGTACGGAATGAGCTGACATCTAGGATTCCTGGGTCATAGATTCTTAGACATATTCTAACTGCACCACAAAGTTATTCCAAGACATATTATTTCAGGAATTCGAGTATATACCACCTATGGAGGATGATCATAATGAGAATTACCTGGATACCGGGCTGCTTGGCTAATTTTTAAACAAATTATTTAGGATTGAGCTATACAGTTGACATTCAAAAATCTGGCAACCTCTGGACCAGAGGAGTGCTGGATTTAATAAAAATTCTGGATTTTTGAAAGTTATACTCACCTCAACACACAGGCAGCCTTCCTCTGGCAGTACCGCGGACATCTGGCACAGTTTGGGGGGCGGGTAGAAGGGACGTCTCAATGTGTATTTAGTTTAGCAAGCAAGACCTAACAGCTGTTTCTGGAGAACAGCGCCATCAAAACATCAGTGGCCTAACAGTGTACTACAGTCCCTGTATTGAAAATGCGATCTGAAATTCATGCCTGAAAACGGAAGGAAACGGATTATCGATGGCCGGATTTTGGATTGTCAACTGTACCGTACTGTGTGGACATTCTCTTGGAGATGGACATGGTGGGGTTTCGTTCTTTGTTCCCCCTCCCCCTTTTTTATTTAACTGGATTTGAGATTAAATATGTGTTATGTGGATACTTTAATGTATTTATGTTCAGGGTTTGCATGTTATGGAAGTGAATTATTTGGTAGTTTTTTTTTATTATGATTCAAAAGATACATAATTGAGATTCAAAAATGATATTCTATTTTTTCCCTTTCCCTTTTTTTTCTTTTTATATGTTGCTAGAGTTGCTATGTATTATTATTATTTTTTTAATATTTTAATATAGAAAATTTTAATAAACATAGATACACCAAAATGTATCCAACAATTTGGCGTGTGACTATGAGGTGAATGTCGGTGCCAACGTGTAAGGGACCGGTTGTTTCTAGTGGTGAAAAAGAGGTAATTGTCATGATTTGTAATATTGTTACAGTGAATGTTGGGGCTCAGTTTCAGCCTCAGGGATTAGCTCGGCTTTTATAGGGAAATGAATTTTACAAATATTCCCACACATCGGGTCTTTGGGGTGACTGTATTCTCCTCCAGGTAGATTTGGATATTTGGGGACGGTATGAAGTTTTGTGTTTCTATCTTGTAAGAGTTACTTGTAAGATCCAGCGGATTTATGTGTAACCTGCCCCTGAAATGTGCAGATTGTAGAGGAAGGTAATTGCTGATGTATCTCCGCAGGTCATTGTATAGACCTGACCCCGTCACCAGCTCCTAGGGAGATCCCCGAGGCTCGGAAAGGGACGTCACAAACAAGTGACCCCGAACCTCAATCTTGTGTCACCCCAAAATGAATGTCAAAGGACAAATCGCTGATCACACACAAAAGACACTCGTAGAAATGTTTCACATATGTCACGTCAGTCATTAGCTCATATCTGTATTTTATTAGTGGTCCTTGTCCAGACCTCAGGCTTTATTTCTATACTTTGGTCTCATATCTGAAAGTTTAGTATGTTATCTGATTATTGTTTGTGACTTCATCTGGATCATGGTCTTATTGGATCCTCATGGTTCTGTGATCACAGAAATGTCTAATTGTGGAGATTCCTCATCTTACCTGAGACCTATTCTGTGGGAGAAGCACAAGAGAAGATGTATAAGAGTTTTCAATAAAATATATAGTTCTCCCCGAGCGCTCCGCCCCCTTTTAGCGGGCGGAGCGCCCGGCTGCCGTGCCCCCTTCGCCCGCCTCTCATCCACAGTTCTAATCCTCTGAACAGACAATGGAGAGGCTGCTCCATTCTTAGTTGGATTCCAGCTGCTGATAAAAGCCGGGCGGGGGAAAACAGCAAAGCTAGAATGAGATGGGGACACAGGCTGTCCCTCCCCCATTCTCTAGCTGTGCTAAGTCTTCCATTGAACAAAATGTCTCCACCCGAGTGGGCCGGTGTGATCATCGGAGCAGTGTGATAGCTGTGTGTGTCATTCTGCAGCTCTGTATAAACCTTCATATCTTCTAAACTGTGTGTCATGATGACAAAATGTTCAGGGGCCACGGGGAACGCTTATAGTTTATAGTAATCTGCCCCCCAGAATTTAAAGATATGGGTTTCAGAATTTGAAAAACGTGTAAAAATACAACACTGGGGTTGCTGTTTCAAAAGCAAATGCGCCTAGGAGTCCTTAATTGAAAATGCAAATTGTTGACCCCGGGGCCCCTTACATATCAAGGAGCATTTAGGTGGGGTCCCTAAATTGATATCTACCTTTCACAAATCTATAACTTTGTTACCCTGTCTGCTTCTCTTCTTTGAATCCCAATTTCCTTGGAATGATGGGGTGTACAAAACAGAAATTGTGGGTTCCGGGGGGGGGGCACTTTTGGCTAACTAAAATTTCATTACAATGGCAAATGCACTGCCCTGCTACACATTACTGCCCACTTCTAACACTTGAACCCCAATTTCTATAGAATAGGGAGATGTAGGAAAGTCATGGCTACCAGGGCAGCGTGTTGTGATGGGCAGACTTTATGTAATGATGCCATGGAGATGAAAGTTTGGGGGCGTTAGCCACAGGTATCCCCACTTGCATCTATAAGTTTGTTTACCTGCACCTCTCTGTTCTAGAGAAATTAGGGTTCAGGGTAGGTAAGCAGAAGTTTTGTGTAACATTTTTTTGGGGGGTTATACATGTGTCCCCCATTTGCACCTACATTTTCAGTTTCCTGCACCTCCCCATTGCAGATAAATTGGGGTTCAAAGAACAGAAGCAGAAAGTGTGGCAGAGTTTTACAATTATAGTTTTGTGAAAGGTAGGTATAAATATTTAGGGGCCCCACCCCAATTCTCCTTGCTATGTTTGTGGCCCCGGGGATCCCTAAATTTGCATTTTAGATTTTGGGCTCCTAGGTGTACTTGCCTTTGAAACAGCAACTTCAATGTTTAACTTCTACAAGTTTTGAACCTTTTTAAATATATAATTCTTTTAATTGAAAAAACACATATTGGTTATTGTTACTATTATACGCAGAGTAATAAAATTACTAAAGAAAAGGAAAATGATTTATTTATTTTTCAAAAAAACTATCACAGTAAGAAATCACTTTATTTATTTGATAAGCACTTCACATTTATATTTGTTTTTTTATATATAACAATTTAAATTAAATAAATTAATATTAACATTTATTAAATTAACTACATATTAATTATTATTTATCTCATCACTTATCACTAATCAATTATTTATGTTTTAAAAATCACTTATAATCAAAAGAATACAAAATATTACAATTCTAATCCCCTCTCTGCTCTCTGTTCATCTAAACCAACCATGATTATATTAAAGAACTCCTTGGAGTGGCCCCAGTCTCCGGTGTAAAGAGATATATGAACCATTATGCGTATCCCATGACTGTGAGTTTATATAAATATGTAATTATGTGTTTTACAATGGAAATCGATCTAATTGTCAATACTTATGATGATTGTGTTAGCACACCATAGATCTCCCTGCCTGTCCTGAAGAAGCGAAACGCGTGGGAAGATCATAGTGGGTGCTCATGCAGGAGATACTTAATAGTACGGTGTATGTTTTATGTAATTGTTTATTGTCATTTTGTATTCAAATAAAAGTTTTTTTTTATCAGTATTCCTTGCTTTAAGGTCCCAAATTGAATTTTCTATTTTTTAAGTTTTTAAACTTGTTAGCCCCACATCTTAAAATTCAGGTTACTGGTAGCAATGAGGGTCCCCCGTGTACCCTGAAAATGTCAAGCGGTTACAACCAAGGGTTTAGGAGATCTGATTGAACACAGTGAGTTGTTAATATGACAAGCAGCCACACACATCACAATGCGCCGCCATCGAGGTCGTTACAAATTTCACAGTTTTTACATTGTGGGTCCCCATCTGCTATCACACGCACAATGCTCCTAAAGCATCATTTTACCATTAAATAAAGTGACTTTCCCCTTTTATATAATACAAAAATGTGGGGGGGGTTCATTTTTGGGGAGGACCCCCCCTTTCCATCTTTACTGCCATGGCGGACTGAAGGGTAAATCTGCAGCCTCCTGGGGTATTTGTGTGACGTATCCCCGGTGGGAATATATCATCACAGTACAGTATGCACGGTATATGGTATAATAATATAAACTAACCACACGAATACAATTACACTAATAAAACATGGAACTCTGCGAAGATCAAAATACACAGCACTGATCAGTTTGGGAATAATATGGAAAAATTGGGCATACTAACAAGCCAGGCATTAGAAAGGTGGAGCAAAGTATAGGGGGAAGGTAGAACACGGACACAATAATAGGGGTACTGGGTACCTATGGCATAAACTAGGAGCTCTATAATACCATCCATTCCAGTAGTGTGATCACATCGCAGTCGGATCTCAAGCTGTGCCAGGTTGCTTCCTATATGCAGTCAGTATTGCGGTTTACTGTCATAAATGGAGAAGAAAATGATGTTTGTGGTATTTTATTTCCTGTTGAGTTTTTGAACACCTTTTGTAGCATCTTATTGCAAGGAGATAATTCCTTTTGCTACGTGAACAGCCTATACTGGAAATGAACCCGAATGTCTCCCATCTCTTAGTATTATAGTAGGTCAGGTTCAAAAAAGACCAAGTCCATCAAGTTCACCCACTAGGGAAATAAACATATCCCAGATATAAAACCCTATAACACATAGCTGATCCAAAGGAAGGCAAAAAACCCCAATAACCCCTTATAAACCCCGGGTACAATTTGCTCCAACAGGGGAAAAAAATATTTCCTGATCCTGTGAGACAATCGGATGTTCCCTGGATCAGCAGTCTCTGTTATCTTTACCTTAAAGCTTTAATCCCCAACTATGTTTGACCTCATAACTTTGAAACAAAAAAAATCCTTAATCCCCAGTTATATTCTGTGCTT
>NC_092868.1:168329-180489 GCF_032062135.1 Pyxicephalus adspersus
TGACCAATGCTTTGTACAGGATTATGTCTCCATCTCTGCAGTCTATTCCTCTTTTATTACAAGAAAGTACTTTACTAGCTTTAGATATTGCAGCTTGGCATTGCATGCTGTTATTAAGTCTATGATCTACCAGAACCCCCAGATCCGTCTCCAATTCTGACTCCCCAAATGTATTCCCCCTAGACAGTATGAAGCATGCATGTTGTTACCCCCAAGTACTTTACATTTCTCAATGTACATCTCTGAAAACACTGAGCCCTGTGGTACACTACTAATAATAATTGCCAACCTTCATTTTCCCAGCTGTTTCCCAATCATATCACTTCTGAGCCATTGTGACTTATTTAAGGCAGTGACGTTGCTATTGTGAATTTGGACTTCTGCCATTTTCATGTACACAGAGCTAAGTGTTTAGTGACTCTGCCTTGTCTTTATCCCCAGTTACAAACCCAGAGATATCCATTAACCTTCCTAGCGGTAACCCTGAGTGTGACTCGGGGTAGACAAAACTTGCTGAAAGCGGTAACCCCGAGTCACACTGGGGGTAGGTTAGTAAATACAGCGCTTACCTGATCCGCTGGCGTCCCGCGTTGTCCATCGCCGCGGTCTCCGACTTCTTCCTCCGGCATCTTCTGCACACGATGAGTCACGGGCGGAGTTCCCGCTGACATCCGTGAGTGTGTACGTTGCCGGTGGAGCGGGAAATTAAAAATCAATTTGTATTGCATTTAATACAAAATATCTGTAGTACTGTGTACAGGTACATTGTTTATAAGAAGATTTATTTTACAGTATAATATAATAGTATCAGTATAATAAAAAATATATATTTTAATTAATTCAATTTAATATTTTGACATGATTTTGTGTTTAAAACGTTATGATACTCATACTCTTATATTATACTGTAAAATAAATTTTCATGAAAAACAATGTACACTTTTAGACATAAAACGGGAAAGAAATGAAGCGCTATGGAGGTTAAGGGGCCTACGTGCTGAGATGGGATCTTTTTGCTATTAATATTACATATATATTACTTATTTATATATATTCTCAATAGCTGATCCGTTACTTTCCGTCTGCCATGGTGGGTGCCTGACCAGCATGCTTTGTGTAATAGTAGCACATTGGCTGTCCTAACACAATTGGCCAGTAAAGAATGAACAAAGCGCTGAGCCGCGTGCATGGCCTGACACAAAGATTATTCCGCTGACCGCAGGAGATAAGAGCGGCAGAATGAAGAGAGCGCTATGTTCAGCGCATCCTCCGGCACTCCATGCCAAGTTTCTGCCTATCATTGGCTTAATTCCACCGGCGACAATGCGTGTTGACTTTCATTTAAATCATAAGAAGAATCCCGAGTGGAGATGGAATTAGAACCTCCCCTTGTTAATTAAGACGTCCTCATTTCACACTCGCTGGGGAATGTTATCACGATGGCAGCAGACGAGACGCACTGAAGTTCATTTATCAGGAAATACTAACAGTCAGGAATTTGGCGATGAAAGAGGCCAGGTATTGGGCTGATCACAATCTCATCACACGGACCTTCCCATCACGAAGTGAAGAGCTTTATGAAAGCTTTTAATTAGTTTTCTTTTTTTAATGTTAAACTTCAGAATAAAACATGAAAAGAGTCTTTGATGCAGTTTCCTGTGTCCACCTGCTGAGCTATTGCTGGAATTGTCTATAGATGTCTCCTGATTGGTGGATGAATGTATATTGTCCATGTATAAAAATGGAGGGATTACCCGGCCATTACTGATCGGCACCCAATCCCATGAATCCCATAAATCAGTTATGGATGAGCACTGACACTGATTGGCTGAGCTCGTTCTTCATTTTAGGTCTTTATGGCGGAACCCACTGACGGGAATGCCAATAATCACAAATATGAAGACATTCACATCTCTCACAACAATTCACAGCACAGAACTCCGACCCATCAAAGATTTGACATCCATTGACTATGTGACTTGTCACGTTCCAAAAAGTTCTGGTCATTGAGGAACTTTTTTTGTTTCATTTTGTTTTGAACAATTGTTGGAATTTCACCAGAAAATACAACTTTTATCCCCACCGTGATAATAATTATTCTTTACTCTCTTTCCTCCCGTTTCTTTCCAGCCTTATTTCTGTTAAAGTGGAACTGACACCGTCAGTGGTATTAGACCGCTTTTTCCCGTCCATCCTGCCGATAGACCCGTTTACATTTCACACATTTTTGGTCCCCCAAGGAATTGCCTTCATCCACGCAAAGCCTTTCCTTATGGTGGTCCTTGGGGTTAGTTCTGCACGAGGTTGCAATGCCAACGCCAAGAATTCTTTTTGTCCGGACGGCACTGATATGTCTGTTTAGGAGTTCTGAATAAATATGAGATTATTTTGGCCTGCAGCAATTATTGACATTGCCAAATGTAATCTTCCCAACTCTCCTCAACTCCAATTAGCCCCGGAGAGCGTCTGGCCCGACTTATTGTCACCTGTGAAATATGTGAATGGAATGAGTTTTGTGAGTCTAATAACAATATTGCAGGAATATAGAGTTACTTTCACATGTGCTAATTCCGATGGTCTCAGGTGAGATGTCCTCCATATTCCTCGCGTGTGTTCACAGACTGCTATAATGGTATATGGGAATACTCCAGATACAAAAACATTTCTTGATTTATTGGAAGAAGATGAACAGAAAAGAGTGAATGATTTAACCTTAAGGAGTTTGATTGTGGGGATCCTTATCTCATCCAATTCACACTTCCCCGGAATTCCCCATCCTCTGGCTTCTAGAATGAGCCCACAGAAATCCACAAATTCATTTCTTTTAAAGGATAAAACGCCAATGGATGTTTTGCTCTGAAAATAGCAATTAATGTATTAGAGAGTTCATCCTGGCCCCCTGGGGTGGCCCCGTCCTTCCTGAATCCCCCTAATATAGCAGATTGTCTGACTAATTCAGCAGTGGGGGACAAGGACAATTTAGGGAATTGCAGCAGCTGTATACCAGACCATGTCCCGCCAGCTCAATGTTTATGAATGCTACCTGCTGCGTCCAGCTCATTTCATTTCCACAACACGACACTTAGCGCAATGCTGATACTTAGAAAGAAGCATATCATTATTATACAAGGATCTGCTGAGCGGTCTGGACGGCTTTAATCTCCTAGAAATACAAAGTCACACTGTATGGGCCCTCCATGCAGGATCCATGTACACTGCACAGAAATATGGGACAGCATGTCTGGCAATTAATAAAAAGGGGTCCTCCAGGCACACGTGGTTCTCATAACCATCTTCAGTACCTTCCCCCATTGTCTTCCACATAATGCCCCATTGACCCTCAGCTGCTCAGCTCTGCAAACCTTCCTTGTAGAGTAACAACTGACAGCTCATCCCCATGCCTCCTCCTGGGGGGACCTGCCTGCACCAAAGCCAAGAATCCTCGGCAAGTGAATATTCCTTTAGAAATTGTACAATTGCACAAGTACAAAGAACCCCATACAGGTACAGAGCACCCCATACAGGTAAAACACCGTATACATGCAAAGAGCTTCCCATACAGGTACAGGTCACCCTATACAGGTACAGAGCACCCCTACAGGTAGAACACTCCATACAGGTAAAAAGCTCTCCATACAGGTACAGAGCTCTCTATACATGTAGAACACCCCATACAGGTACAGAGCTCCCCATACAGGTGGAACACTTCATACAGGTACAGAGCTCCCCATACAGGTACAGGTCACCCAATACAGGTAAAACATTGTATACATGCAAAGAGCTTCCCATACAGGTACAGGTCACCCTATACAGGTACAGAGCTCTCCATACAGGTAAAACACCATATAGGTACAGGGCTCTCCATACAGGTAAAACACCATATACATGCAAAGAGCTTCCCATACAGGTACAGGTCACCCTATACTGGTACAGAGCACCCCTACAGGTAGAACACTCCATACAGGTAAAGAGCTCTCCATACAGGTACAGAAAACCCCATACAGGTACAGAGCTCCCCTACAGGTAAAACACCCTATACAGGCAAAGAGCTTCCCATACAGGTAGAACACGCCATACAGGTACAGAGCTCCCCATACAGGTACAAAGCTCCCCATACAGGTGGAACACTTCATACAGGTACAGACCTCCCCATACAGGTACAGGTCACCCTATACAGGTACAGAGTTCCCCATACAGTCAGAGCTCTCCATATGGGTACAGAGCACCCCTACAGGTAGAACACCCCATACAGGTACAGAGCTCTCTATACAGGTACAGAGCACCCCATACAGGTACAGAGCTCGCCATAAAGTTGGAACACCTCATACAGGCAAAGAGCTCCCCATACAGGTGGAACTCCCCATACAGGTAGACACCCCATACAGGTACAGAGCTCCCCATACAGGTAGAACACCCCATACAGGTACAGAGCTCCCCATACAGTCAGAGCACATTGTTACAGATGTTGGCTGTGTGTGTTTGGCACAAAAATGGCTACAGCACAGCTGTCAGCGACGCACAGGAAGTTATATTCGAATGGATTCCTTCTGCATTCTTTATTTTAGGGGCCCAACTGCATCTACTGGCGGAAATTACTTTATTTAAATTCTGGTTAGAAATCATTGTGAGTGTGAAAGTGGAACAATACAAAATGTGGAAGTTTCCGGAGAAAGCGAGACTTTAATCACATTGCATATGAATATACAATGACATGCGGTCATGCATGGTAGCCCACACGTATTGTAGTGCAGTCAGAGAATCGCCAGCTCTGCAACCCCCCAGGACATTTACCATCATGGTGTCTGGAAGATTGAAGCTTTAGTCAGCTACTTCCCCATAAACCCATTCATCAAAAACTAGAAGGGGAACAAGTCCCACATGAACTGACTCAACATGACTTCCAGGTGGAAGCACAGCTATGATCATTCATTTCAGGCCATGTTCTCCACACTTCCAGGTGGAAGCAAGCTGGGAACATTCATATCAGGCAATGGTAAGGTGATGGAAAATTACGCTATAGTAGGGAGATAGGACATTGTGTAATGTTGGGGTGATGGGACAATGTGCTATGTTGGGGTGATGGGACATTGTGTAATGTTGGGGTGCTGGGACATTGTGCTATGTTGGGGTGATGGGACAATGTGCTATGTTGGGGTGACAGGACATTGTGCTATGTTGGGGTGACGGGACATTGTGTAATGTTGGGGTGATGAGATATTGTGTAAGGTTGGGGTGATGGGATATTGTGTAATGTTAGGGTGCTGGAACATTGTGCTATGTTGGGGTGATGGGACATTGTTCTATGTTGGGGTGACTGGACAATGTGCTATGTTGGGGTGAGTTGGGGTGACGGGACATTGTGCTATGTTGGGGTGACGGGACAATGTGCTATGTTGGGGTGACGGGACATTGTGCTATGTTGGGGTGACGGGACATTGTGCTATGTTGGGGTGACGGGACATTGTGCTATGTTGGGGTGACGGGACATTGTGTAATACTTTCCATTCTTTATTGCAGTGGGATTCAATCAATGAGATGGACGAGTTTTTTACCCCCATACACACATACCAAGTTTGTAACGTAATGACCCCCAACCAGAACAATTGGCTGCGAACAAACTGGGTACAGAGGGACGGTGCCCGACGGGTGTATGCAGAGATCAAGTTCACCCTACGAGATTGTAACAGCATGCCAGGGGTGCTGGGCACGTGTAAGGAGACGTTTAATCTCTACTATATGGAGAGCGACCGGGATCTGGGCACAAGCACACGGGAAAGCCAATTCATGAAGATCGACACCATCGCTGCTGACGAGAGTTTCACCAGTGTGGATCTGGGAGTCCGGAGGCTGAAGCTCAATACCGAAGTGCGTGGTGTGGGGCCCCTGAGCCGGCGGGGCTTTTATTTGGCATTTCAGGACATTGGGGCGTGTATTGCCATGGTGTCAGTGCGGGTCTACTATAAGAAATGCCCCTCCATGGTCAGGAACCTGGCCGCCTTCTCTGAGGCTGTGACTGGCGCTGATTCATCTTCTCTGGTAGAGGTGCAAGGTGAATGTGTGGGACACTCAGAAGAGAGAGACACCCCAAAAATGTACTGCAGTGCGGAGGGCGAGTGGCTTGTACCCATTGGGAAGTGCGTGTGTAGCGCAGGATTCGAGGAACGCAGCGATTCCTGTGTAGGTAAGAAATTCTTTATTAGTCTCACAGATAGAAATATCCGAAGGTTCATACAATCTCCATACAATATCCATACAATCTCCATAGAATGATCATACAATGTCCATACAATCTCCATACAATGATCATACAATGTCCATACAATGTCCATACAATGATTGGGGTTATTCTGTCCTTGGGATAATGTGATGGGCTCGGTTGTAGGGTTGGGGTTTTTTCTTGGGTGGTGATTGGGGGTATGATGGGGTTATTGTGGGATAACAGTGAGACGGTTTGTTGGGGGGTCCTGATGATTGATAATAGGGGGCCTGGACAGATGTGTTGGATTGGTGGAGCAGATATCTTCCAGATTTCCTGATTGGCCGATTCCCCCCCAATCCTTATTTCTGAGCTATAACCTTGCTGATGGCAAATTAAGGGAAACAACCAATTTGCTTAATATGTTCATTGGCCTTCCAGCTAAATGAGCTCATTAGGTTCGGCTTTAATTACTTTGGATTCAGTTTAATTACTTAGCCATGGGAACGCCTCAGAGTAAGAAGCAATTTCCCAACGCGTTGTATTCCAACTTATTAAACTCTCCAAGGCTGGCAGGAGACACTTTCATCAGTGAAGCTGAGTGATCCAGCAATCCTGGAATGGAGTTCCTAAAGTCCTTTGCTAGCAAATGTTTTGAATCCTGGACCAGATCCATTCCAGGTTTTCTGGATCTCCCTGCTTAACTTATGGAAGTATATCCTATCCAGCCTTGGAGAGCTTTAATAAACCTTTTCATCGAATATTTCAGATCCTCTACAACCCTCTTCAATCTTTGTCCTGGGGGTATCGCCATTTATGTTTCAATATCTCTGATCACTTGCAACCTTTCACTTATATTCTGTTATCTTTGCTTCATTCCAGCCTTCCATCTATGGCCTGATATCTAAGCTGGTATAGTGCTGACATATTATGCAGCGCTGTACAAAGTTCATAGTCATGTCACTATGTGTCCATCACAGGAGCTGACAATCTAATGCCCCTACCATATGTCATTCCCACAGTCTATGGACAATAACTCTAAGTGTATGTTTTAGGAACAGTTATTCATCTGGGGGGGGATGTATTGATGTGACTTTGTAATCCTCATTATTGTCAGTTTCATCTGTTGCTGCAATGTTTTTGTGCCTGGTCTGTAATGCCAGTTTGGGTGTAATGATTAGTGTAGAATTATTTCTATATCACAATCAACCCACTACATACCTGTAATTCCTGACAAAGCTCCATCAAATCTTATGAAATGTCCGCATTGCTCCTTGATTGATATTATCATCTTGTATTTGTATATCACCAACATATTCTGTAGTGCTGTACAATCTAATATCCGTACCGTAGTCATAGTCATTGCATGAATACTGGAATGTGATTGGAACATGGAATTGCAGCTATCATATTCTACATAATAATATTTTATTCAGTTCTCTTTGAGATTTACACAAAGGCTGATTCCATCATTGGGACTTTGCTTCTCCTTCTATAAGCTGCGGCATTTGTGGATTGGAGTAATATTCATTTTCATTGTGTTTGTGTTATCACAGCGTGTGACCTGAGCTATTACAAGGCCTCCCCGGGGGACCAGCTATGTTCCAAGTGTCCCCCCTTCAGTCACTCCGACACCTTGGCTGCCCAGATCTGTGACTGTGACCCCAACTATTACCGGGCAATGAGTGACTCCCCCATTTCTGCCTGTACACGTGAGTGAAATGATGTATTATGATCCCCTCTTCCATTACTCATCTCTCCCCGTGTATTATCCCTATATAAGTTTCCATGTCTCCGCCATCTTTTCTTGTTCTCCATTAATTCTTCTTACTTTTCACTCCATCAGTTGATTATTTTTCCTCTGTTTTCTTAGGTCCTCCTTCGTCCCCAGTCAATCTCATCTCCAGTGTAAATGGCACCACAGTAACCTTGGAGTGGAATCCACCACGGGACACAGGTGGGCGCAGAGACGTCACATACAACGTTATTTGTCGTCGATGTGCCTGGGACGCGGGGCAGTGTGAACCCTGCGGGGGAGGTGTGCGATATACCCCTCAACAGATGGGCCTAGCAAAGACCTCCCTTATTGTAGCCAACCTCCAGGCCCACATGAACTATACCTTCTGGGTGGAGGCCGTCAATGGAGTATCCGACTTCAGCCTCGAGCAACGGATGTTCAACACTGTGAATATAACGACTAACCAGGCAGGTGAGAGACCGGATGAGCTGTGATATATTAATATAGATAAACATATCAATTCATATGATATACTAATATAAACATACATATACATACATGTTATACTAATATAGACATACATATACATACATGTTATACTAATATAGACATATATACATGTTATACTAATATAGACATACATATATAAGCAGTGACTCCGATGTTTTCACACGCTACACTTGTCAGCTCCTTCTCAGGTTGTCACCATTGGTAAAGAGAAGACTTCCCAGAACAGCGTTACACTTGTATGGCGGGAGCCCGAGCAGCCCAATGGAATTATCCTGGAATATGAGATCAAATACTTTGAAAAGGTGATCAGTGTCATTCTAATGTCTGAGTGTGAAATCCTATTTAGTTATTTATTTATCTCCCATTCTAGAAATCTCTAAACTGCTTTCTACTTAATATACATTATCCTGAGTTCAATTGCTGCGCAAAACATTTTACAGTATTACATCGCTTCTTTATATTACTGAATTCTGGTCATACAGATGGAGAGTGACATGTTGTGTGTGTCATGTGTGTGTCATGTATGACCTCAAGGGTCCGTGTTCTTCTCGGCTTGCAGGACAAGGAGATGCAGAGTTATTCCACCCTGAAGGCAAAGGAAACCAAGGCTGTAGTGAGCGGCCTCAAACCTTCCACCCACTATGTCTTCCAGGTTAGGGCCCGAACCTCGGCTGGCTGGGGAAGGTTTAGCCAAACTGTAGAGATCGAGACTGCTAAAGCAAGTACGTTTCCCAGCGTCTGCAATGGCCAATCGATGTGTTGTGATAAAATGTTTATTCCTCATTTTCTGCACTTTATATTTCCCAGGACATTGGCCCTTTATCCCCATATATCGGGCCCTCTCTGTGCTAGTTCTAATATTTTACTAAACCCGCATTCGTTAGCTCTTAGTAATACGTTAAATATTTCCCTGATTGCTCAATAAATCTGTCAGCAGGATATCACCCAATTTATTTATTTTATTTAAGTAAACTCAGTGAAATATCCTTGAAAGGAAACCTTAATATATTATTATTTTATTTCTCATTTATTTGTTCCATTTGCATATTCTCTTTGTATTGTTCTTGTATGACAGCTGCCCTGCGATATGACACCATGACCATCGTATGGATCTGTCTGACGCTGATAACGGGTTTGGTTATTCTACTAACTTTCCTAATCTGTAAGAAAAGGTGAGTCTCAGAATTCCTCACCATGATGTCACCTGTGCCCCGGGTTCTACCCCTTGTCCTCAATGTACTTGTATGTCCTTAGGCATTGTGGCTACAGCAAAGCCTTCCAGGACTCCGATGAGGAGAAGATGCATTATCAGAATGGACAATGTAAGTGGAGGGCCAGCTAGTTATCAATAATCAATAATCAATACTTGCCCTTTAATTCTTTTATGTTTACAATAGTGACCTTCACAGAACCCAAACTCTACGTGGACCCTCACACATATGAAGACCCCTGCCAGGCTGTCCGTGAATTTGCTCGGGAGATTGAAGCCTCCAGAATAAAGATTGAGAAGATAATTGGCTCTGGTAAGTTGGACTTCTTACCGACTTATGTTATTCCGTATGTTATATACATGTAAAGGCAAGAGCTGCAAACCGAATCCCCTTTTCTCCTGTTAATCAATGACTGAAATCCAAAAATACCCGTCATCTTGTTTCCACCCTTGTCTTATCTTCTAGGGGAGTTTGGAGAAGTCTGTTATGGTCGTCTAAAGCTCCCAGGAAAGCGTGAAATCCCGGTGGCCATCAAGACATTAAAAGTTGGTTACAACGAGAAGCAGCGACGAGACTTCTTGAGTGAAGCCAGCATCATGGCCCAATTCGACCACCCCAATGTTATTCACCTGGAAGGCGTAGTGACCCGAAGTAAGTTCCTGTACACAGTCCCACGCATTGCAGGTCACAATCACAGAATGATTTACATAATATCTTGCTCCGCTTTATACATTTGCAGGTAAGTTAACGATGATCGTGACAGAGTACATGGAGAATGGCTCCCTGGATACATTCCTCAGGGTAAGATAATCCACTGCAGGAAACTCTGGATGACATCTGGAAGATCCACCAGAATAATTCCTGGAAGATCCACCAGAAGAGGCTCTGAAAATATTTCCTACTGAATGCATGAAATAATGACGTTTATCCAATTCATTGATTCCATGTTATAAAGATGCCCATAGTATGTATGTATCACAATTGGGAAACAATGAATAGGATGGTGGTAAGATTATTTTACATGGCTCTGATAAGTCAAAGTTCCAGAATTAGCAGAGCTTGTTTCTGTTTTTTAGAGCCGGGATGGACAGTTTACCATAATTCAGCTAGTTGGCATGTTAAGGGGAATCGCTTCTGGAATGAAATATCTTTCTGATTTGGGATTTGTCCATCGGGATCTGGCTGCTCGCAACATACTGGTCAATAGCAACTTGGTTTGTAAAGTGTCCGACTTCGGTCTCTCCCGGATTTTGGAGGATGACCCCGAAGCTGCCTACACCACCACAGTAAGTGTTGATTACAAAATAAAAATTTCACAGAAACAGAAATTGAATGAATATCAATTTACCACAATCTGAAAAAAAAAATATTTTCTCAGGGTGGTAAAATTCCCATCCGGTGGACTGCACCAGAAGCCATCACCTACCGCAAATTCTCTTCTGCTAGTGATGTGTGGAGTTATGGGATTGTGATGTGGGAAGTCCTAGCTTATGGCGAGAGACCATACTGGAATATGACAAACCGAGATGTGGGTAATATTTTATATTTGGATTTCCTAGTCAGCCTATAGTGTGGGAGAAAGGGGTGACCGATGCTTAATCCATACACCTACAGCTAACCGTACATTTCCTATTGTCATTATTATTCCCAATGAAAGATAATACATGTATTAGGCACCCATTGGCTGCAAAGTATTCCCATAAATACATTCAGTGTATTGCCCATAAATACTCACATAACCTGTACACCCTATACTGAGTATAAGGGGGTACCAAGAGCCGGCTGGGGAAAAGCAGAAAAACCAAATCCCCATTGAGCAGCAAACATAAAGAAGAATTTTTCTATTATGTAATATTATATTTTATACCTTAGGTGATAAATTCAGTTGAAGAAGGGTATCGTCTCCCTGCACCAATGGGTTGTCCCACAGCCTTACACCAACTCATGCTGGACTGCTGGCAAAGAGATCGCAATGAACGTCCCAGATTCTCCCTGATTGTCAGCATTCTGGACAAACTCATCCGCAATCCAGAGCACCTAAAACTGAGCGCTACCGTCAACCGGTATGAACTGTGTCCTGCAATACCCCTTACCCCGCAATGAAAGCTTTTATTTACCACTTGTGACTGTAAAGTGCTTTTTGGCATGAGAACATGAATTACGCAGCTCAACAAAACAAAAAATTCACTTGCCAAGGATTTTCCAATATATTTAGTGTATTTCAGGTCTGCTGAATCCAGAAATGGCCTCGGTTTCATTGGATTGGCTCTAGTTCTTGTAATACAGGAAATGTTACACAGCATATTATTATCAATCTTTATTTACACCGATGTTTTACATTTTATATAATAAATGTAGCATTAATTTCATGAAAATTTCATTCGCCTTTTTTTTTTACAGAAAAATATGTTCTTCAAGAAGAAGTTGTGTAAATGACCCCAATGTATTTTGCTACATTTGTGGTGAATATTCTCAGCAAAAACAGAGAAGAAACATTACAGAATT
>NC_092868.1:181756-197583 GCF_032062135.1 Pyxicephalus adspersus
CACCTGTGCATGATAATAGACCTCTCAGACCTCTACAGATCACAGAAAAAACTGATTGGAGTTGTCATGTAAAAAAAAAAAAAAAACTTGTATTACATTTCTAATAAAATTCATACTTTATACATCCAATAAGATCCAGAAAAGAATAAGACCTGTGTGAGCCCAGAGATTGTGCTCTGTGATTTCCCGTGTTACCAGAAATGATCACAGATGATTCCTCGGCCTCTATTCATCTCGGTGTTCAGCAGGGTGAACGTTCCATCCAAAGACAAACATGTTTATGTCGGACGAGGTGGATAAAATGTTTAATAAATCATTTCGAGAGATGAATGAATCTGTACAATGTGATTCCAGACAAAGCACCAGGCAACTCATTAGGGTTCATAATTCCAATATTGAGATCATGACTCACTATTCACCTGCTGTCTCTTAGATTCACCCACCCACGGCTGGACCGGGGATTCTTTGATTTTGCCAGTTGTGGTACAGTGGATGACTGGCTGGACTCCATCAAGATGGGCCAGTACAAGCAGAATTTTACAATGGGCGGCTACCGCACCCTGGGGATGGTCATGCGGATGAATATAGAGTGAGTTTATCCCAAGGATTTATCTTTTTATTAGAAGATTCAGATGGTTGGGCACCAAAATGACCCAGTAAATGCATGCCGACATGTATGGGTCTAATATATCGGAGATTTATAATGGGGCCATTCCATCCACCATCACTAGACGTTGGCTGGGCTGCTCACGGCTTTACGATTCTTCTGAGCAGTTGCTAACATTCACAAGATATTTAGTTTCTGTTGAACTGAGAAAGATAATTGGATATGGTATCTCCAATAAATTAAGGAAGCACTCTAGAATGAGCATTTAGTGATCTGCTATCATGGCCATATGTGTCTGTGTGTGCTGCGATTGTATCTCCCCCGATATAATATAATAGCTCGGCCGGGGTCACTATCTGTGCTGCCGTTACATTACAATAGTAACATTTCACCCCAACCCCCCACCAGCCTGCCCAATAATAGTGCAGGGTACTGCAAGTGTCAGCAGATTAGATTGTGAGCTCCTGTGAGGGACAGCTAGTGACATGACTTTGTACAGCGCTGCGTAATATGTCGGCACTATATAAATACTGTGTGATAATACATAGGCCCATATATATAATGTCAGATAATCTCACCACTGGTAAAAGAAATAATAAGATACCAAATTAAAACTGGAGATCCAACACACATGGGGAGCAGATATTTATTATATAATATTTCATTACATTCATTGGTGGGAATGTGGATTGTATTATATCATTGTATCCTTCATTAGGTGCTGTACTACGCTCTTCTTATGTCTTCTCCACAGTGACATTCGGAGGCTTGGCATCACGCTTATAGGACACCAGAAGAAGATTCTCACCAGTATTCAGATCATGAGGGCTCAACTGATTAACACATTGGGACCCCGAATGCACTTGTGATGAAGACGGTGAATGGGCCCAATACGTGAATGTGAGAAGAGGAACCATTACACGTCTCCTCTGGACTGACCACCAGATCGGACACAAGGCTTTCCTCTTCTAAGTCATTGCAGCCATCTTAGTTCCCCGTGTGATGTGCTTACATGTGTGCTGCAATCTGGCAATAGTACAAAGTAATATCTCGGAAATACAGGGTGCAAGCAATGGGGGGGCCTGGCAATGGATTCACCTGGATTCACCTGTTTAATATCACGAGACCCCAATATGATTGCAGGGGGTCATGAGGAATTTCTTCTACCGTCATTAGGACCTCTGCGTGTGTTTGGGGGGTAGGGGAGGTATTCGGAGAGGTGACCCCATAAACTTCTTCTATGCTGGGCTCCCTCCAGAATGGCTGCTCGGTGCTTTCATAACATCAAGAACTTTCTATATCTTCTTCCCCGTGCAATAATAGTGAAGACAAAGTACAGCAAGGGCAAATGTGCAATAATAGGAGACATTGGGGGCCACAGAGAATATCAGATGTCATACCGGGGCCCCAATACTCATATAGAATAATATAATAGAGAGTAAAAGATGTAATATAAAGATTAATATACAAGATTAGTTGTGTAGTAGGATTTTAGTGGTTTATATAGAATAGATATATATATATATAGATTATAATAATTTGATGGTGACTTTCCTTTCCCCAAGCTGAGATTGATGGCACTGTGCTGATATATTTGGACCTTGTGCTCCTCCTCTTAGTTGCCCTCTGGAGGTAGTTGAACCATCGGTGGTGATATTTTATAGCCGGGTCCCTCTGGAATCTCACAAAGAAATGAAATAAGAACAATAAAACCTTTTCCTGGGTCGGCTCAGGCGAGGGATGAAAAGCGGGGGTTGTGCACAATTGGCTTTCTGTGATAAATGATGAGATCTGAGGCGTGCAATACTTGTTTCCTATTGGTTCCCATACTGACCCCGGCATTATTATAAAATCAGTGTTCTGTATAATGTCTTATCATTTCTGTATAACTGAGCAGCCGCATTGACATCACACACCAACAATCAGGTTTGCCCGTATGTGACCTTTCTTTGTAATGGGGTCTTCCTAATGCTGAGCATTGGGGTACAGCTGAGGGGTCTTCATGTTATCCTCACATTCTTCTATTTATGTCACCCCTTCCCCGGAGATATTTATCCATATTTTCTCTCCCGCAGGTGGAAATCTGTTTTGCAGATATTTTACATGAAATGCGGGAATAAATATTTCAATGTTAATACTTTGTGCACAATCCTTGGCTCATTTGTTTAATCTTATCACACGGCGAGCGGCTACCTATTATCCGATAATCACCTGCTCGGATTATTTGTAATCATTGCTTCCTCATGTGTGCAGGGGCCCCAATACACCCGAGGCCAATAATGTGACAACAATTCGAGAAATCCTCCCCTGATCTGCCCGAGAAAGTGTCCGATCACAATAAAGACCCCTTCCAGGCTGAGATCTTTAGGAGCCCCCTTCACCTGTCTGCTGTCATTTGTATCACCAGAGTCACCTCTACAATCTGCAGTATGACCAGGTCTGAACATAGTGCTACCATGATTCCATTATATCTGTGCAATCACCAGGTGGCCTGTTACTTCCAGCTGTGCTTCCACCTGGAGACCTGGGATACGGGTGAATCATCCCACAATCATACAATCACGCAGAGTTTTCAGAATGTCGCTTTTATTGCAATGATAAAGAGTGAGGATTACCCATGATGTCACAGCCATGATGATGTCACAGCCATGATGATGTCACAGCCATGATGATGTCACAGCCATGATGATGTCACAGACATGATGATGTCACAGCTCTACAAGGTTTTCTCCTGGATGATATCATATAAGCACAGCAATGTACAATAAACATCTCCATCTTCCATAGGAAGAAATGATCAGTAAATAGAATCTGACAGCATTAAAGGTTAAGTTTAGCCTTTTGGAAGTTGTGTGCACTCTGTGTACAGAGACAGCTCTGGATTATTGTAAGGTCAGCAGAGACATGCTGTGCTATCATTTGTGCAGCCACCCAATCAGAATGCTCGTACTGTGCAGGAGAGCAAATCATTTACATATTGTAACCATTCTTAGAAAAGTAGCCTGTGATAGCGCCACCTACTGGGGAAACACAGCACAAGTGGCCAGCAACTGGTACCAGGGAGGCTCCTGACCAGTGTATGGTGGGGCCCCTAACCAGTGTATGGTGGGGCCCCTAATCAGTGTATGGTGGGGGGCCTGATCAGTGTATACTGGGGCGCCTGAGCGGTGTATGGTGGGGCCCCTACCTAGTGTAAGGTGGGGCACCTGATCCGTGTATGGGGGGGCCCCTAACTAGTGTATGGTGGGGCACCTGATCGGTGTGTGGGGGGCCCCTAACTAGTGTATAGTGGGGCACCTGAGCTGTGTATGAGGGGGCCCCTAACTAGTGAATTGCTGGGGCACCGGATTGGTGTATGGGTGGGGTGCCTGAGCAGTGTATAGGGGTCACCTAACTAGTGTATGGGGGGCGCCTGATTGCTGTATGGTGGGGCCCCTGAGCGGTGTATGGGGGGGACCTAACTAGTGTATGGTGGGGCGGCTGAGCGCTGTATGTATGGGGGCGCCTGATCGCTGTATGGGGGGGCCCCTAACTAATGTATGGTGGGGTGCCTGAGCGGTGTATGGGGGGAAACTCACTGGTCTATAGGCCTCTACCATGGATATGGGGGGCTCTTGATTAGGGGGCCACTATTCAGTGTAAGGAGTGAGTTGAAGCCAGTTTAGGGGGTGTTTGTCCAGTGTAAGGGGGGCACATAACTATTGTGGGGGCAGTTGTTTTCATGGTAAGACAAGTTCTTGTTACACTCCATGTATTGATGAATAGTGGCAGATCTTTCTTTTACCCAGATATGGGGTAGCTTAGCTATGGGGCCCCCACTTTGGGTTATATGAGGACACTGGCTCTTGGAAATGTTTGTGCTGAGGATGAAGGAGAATAATGGCCAATTCCAACCTCCCAGTCCTCAGACCTCCCCTACCCAAGGACCCCCAATAATCAGTAGAGGGGTCATAATGGTGGCTATGTGGCACAAATCTGGGAATTCTAGTTACCCCTCGCAAATTGGGTAAATAAAAAGAAAGATCTCAGATAAATCAATATATTTTCTGTCAATAATGGAGCAGCAATGGAAGAAATTCCACTTGTTGTGATTGAGGTAATTGTCATGAAGGCGTAACCACAAATAAGTGTACAGCAGCCGTGCCACAACCAGGACTGAGAATGTCACAGACATCGGCAATGGCCATGTACTGAAATAAACCTGTATGGCACTGTCAGGATGTCCCGGCAGGCGCACAATGTGCCAGATATGAGGAGCCAAGTCTTTGGTAAAGCCATTATAGCCATCCCATGCCCAGCTCCACCATCATGACCGGGCCCCATCGCCTTGCTGGCTGCTTTAACGGAGAATTTGCTAAACTTTACCTTTAATACACAGGAATTAGTAATGTGCGAATTCTCCGAGCCACAGGGAGAGGGCTTCATGTACAAAGCATCTCCTCATTTAGATAAATCCTTCATGGTAAATGTTGTGTCCTGGAAGGCGGCATGGCATGCCCACAATGTTCCGCCGCTGAGATTAAGTGTCCGTAGTGCGAGACCCGTATTTCCGGAGTAGAGACCGAGTGTCCCACATTTCAGGGATCCCATCAGCGCTGGAAGAGTTTGCTGTAGAACGGAGGACAGCTGGCTAACCAGACCTGTGCCTTGCAATGTGAAAGTGTTCTGTCCTTCGTTCCCAAGATGGAAGCCAAAATCTGGCTCCAAATAGCCAAAGAGTTCCCGAAAATATCCTCATGGATAGAAAATGTCTGCAAAGCACAAATGTCTTTATATACAGATGTGGAGATCGGCCGGGCAGCCGCACCTGGCTGAGAGGGGTTCCCTCATCATACATTTCATATAAAGGTAGATATTATATATTAGTAGAAAATACCCTGTATGGGACGTCCGCTGCCAGAGACGGACATTGCACAGACATTGGACACATGACAATTGTACCAATCTGTAGTATTACCGATTGTCTTATATGGCCACCAATCACATCTTACTCTGCTGCTTGTATGTGTGTAGGGTAGGATGTTGTCACTGGCTGTATATGGACAGATATAAGACTGTCAATGCCTTGGCAGCGTTTGGCTTTGTTTCCCCTTGGCAGCGTTTGGTGTTGTATCCCCCCCTTGGCAGCGTTTGGTGTTGTATCCCCCCCTTGGCAGCGTTTGACGTTGTATCCCTCCCTTGGCAGCGTTTGGCGTTGTATCCCCCCCTTGGCAGCTTTTGGCGTTGTATCCCCTCCTTGGCAGCGTTTGGCTTTGTTTCCCCTTGGCAGCGCTTGGCGTTGTATCCCCCCCTTGGCTTCGTGTAGCGTTGTATCTCCTCCTTGGCAGCGTTTGGCTTTGTTTCCCCCGGCAGCGTTTGGTGTTGTATCCCCCCCTTGGCAGTGTTTGGCGTTGTATCCCCCCTTGGCAGCGTTTGGCGTTGTATCCCCCCCTTGGCAGCGTTTGGCTTTGTTTCCCCTTGGCAGCGTTTGACAATGTATACCCTCCTTGGCAGCGTTTGGCGTTGTATCCCCCCCCTTGGCAGCGTTTGGCGTTGTATCCCCCCCTGGGAGGGGCAGAGACACAAACTACTGGGGGAAATCTCCCCATTGTGGGAGGGGCAGAGACACAAACTACTGGGGGAAATCTCTCCATTGTGGGAGGGGCAGAGACACAAAATCAGTGATGGTCTGAGGATTTGATTGGTAGATATACCATGAGACGTGTGACACATAGTTGTCTCAGGTTGTTGTCACTTCTGATATTCTGTGTTTCTCTCCCGATGGCGGACAACTTTCACCTGCTGCGTTCCGGTCCCAGACAAATGCTAATTCCCCCAGTGAATGCCATGATTAGAGCGAGCCGGCAATCCTGAGGCGCTCGGCAGACATTGATTTTTCTCCCTGGATGCCTCGGGTTCTGGTAATGAAAACTGAGGAGTAAATTGGGGAGGAAAAAAACCTTTGAGATGAAAATAAAATGGAGTCATTTGTGGAATGCAGAGCAGAGGGGAACCCGAGGGGTGCACAACATCGGGGGGTGAGCATATGGGGGGAATCCCATTGCTGGCCATAGAAGCTGACACTCTATACCGATGAATCATCAGATCCGGTGATTTCTGTGGGATTCCCGTATTTTCTGATTCTTGGAATATTGGACTGGAGTTGGTTGGTTTATAAGATGGCAGAACACGTTATCACTATGTCATGTCCAGGTGGAGGTCGGGCCACTGTATTCAGAAATAAATAAACGCCGTTTGCTGCATATAATCATTTTGTTCTGAGAGATCCAGCGGGATCTGCTATCTCCCTTCCCCCACCACATAATAAATAATAAATGAGCAGCAGAAAATCTGCCGCTTCTGGGTGTTTATTAATAAAATGTAAATATCACCTTTTCCCCTCCGTGATCACAGACACACCTCATACCTGTCCAATCTAACATGACATTGTCACCCGGCCAATCGGTTTATCAATAACTTTGCTGATCATATTGATCTATCTGGTGGGGGAGGGGAGCTGACAGAATGCACAGGTACACTGCTATACATGGCACATGCTGAGATTTCTGATTGGATGATCCGAACATTGGTTCTGGTCCCAAAATGTGAGTTTGTCCCCAACGAGTGAAATGAAAGATCTGTCAAGGAATTCATTCAGGAGAATCCTGCAAGTAACGATGAATATTTTCTGAATAATCGTTCCCGATGAATAGCGGAATGTCAGGAAATTGTATCCCCCCCTGCCACTGTTTGGCATTGTATCCCTCCCTTGGAAGCGTTTGGCGTTGTATCTCCCTCCCCCGGCAGCAGTAACCTCGCCATGACTGCCTTCAATTAGAAATTTAGCCTCTCAATGCCGTATTTGAGCGCTGATAAAATGAATCCTAAAAATAAGAAATGCGCTGATTGAGCGCGGTGTCTTCCTGTTGGAGGATGTTCCCGATCACTGAGGATTCGACACGCTTTAATAAGGTAGAGCAGCTTCAAAAGACTTCAAAAGGCCCAGCAGTCAGCAGTCAGCGGGGAGCGCAGGGCGCCGGTGAACTCTGATTGACCCCACACTCTTCCAGCATCAACTTGTCGGTACACCGCCTCGTGCATTACAATGTTACACTCATAAAGGCTCCAATCTCACCAATTGTAGTCACCATGGAAACTGGACCACAAATCTGCAGCTCTGTCGGTTCCTCTGCCCCTATTTATTGGTGCCAACTCTGACAAACTCCATGCTTCCAACTTCCTATGCTCCAGCCACTTCCCCTGTAATTTCCTATCATTGCAGAACGAGGAGCGCAAACAATGGCGTGCTTATATAATACAATGGTGGTATCACATGATCTTTCTACGTGGACTCTTTAGGTTTAGGGTCACCATGCCAGTGAGGTGGATCTGTCTGTCCCCCCCATGCACTTCCATCATGCGCCCAGCACCGGGGTTCTGCTCACATTTACCACTGAAGTTCTGCGTAACCCCAATAAGAACCCCAGAGGATATTGTTGGGCTGATAACTTGCACTTCCCGGGCAGGGAAATATATTCCATATAATGAATATTGCTTTGTATGTATGTTAGAGGCGCTCCCTATTCCGCTCCTTCCTTTAGTGAATCATTCCCTTACAGACATGGAGACATCAGCCAATAGAGTGCAAGGGGCCCAGCAGCTCCCACCATAAAATCTATATAGACCCAACAAAGGATTTCCTCATTCACAATATAGAGAACCAATCAGAAATGATCTATGTGCAGAGTATTTGAACAGCAATATTAAGAAGAAAGAGGAAGAAAAAGTTATTTGTATTTCTTTATATTCAAAGGCAACAATCAATAATGTATTATAAATGCAAAAAGTGTGAGTGGGGGAAGGGGGGCAGCACTACAAGCCAATCAGGCTGTGTTGCTTGTACATGTGCTGACAGATGGAGAGAGCAGAGAGATGACCCAACAATCAGCTTAGTCACAGTCCAAAGAGCAGGCTGCGGGTGTCGGTTTATAGTTCTGTAGCTACATTGGCATGTCTGTAAATCACAGAACTGGCCGCACAGAGTTACAGATCTGGTAGTATAGATTAGTGTGCATTCTGTGTACATTGATCATACTGGGAGCTATTGATAAAGCAAAGGGCACCCTGCACATGTCTTCTGGGTTGGGATGAAGCTGAATGTGCAGATAAATGGAAGTCTCAGGTGTCTGCATGACTTCAGGTTTCTTTACCTGGGATTTCACCTGCCATGATATCAGTATCAGAGCCGTCACACCTGGACATCTCTGGCACGGCAGGGTTAATAGCAGCAGCACTAGCCCATGTGTCACATGAAAGACGCTGCGCTGATGCTTATTCGCTTTTTGAAGTCGCCTGATGAGAATTTCCCTCTAATCTTCCTGTAATAAATTCCCAGCACATTTCTCCTAAATAATTGTGGGAAGAAGAAAAATATTATTTTTATGTTTTATTCATATTCTTTCCTGCGAGAATTGGCGAATGGAGACCAACTGACCCCTCGTTCCGTCCTCAGGAAATAAAAGCTTCTAATGAGACGAATTTGCAGCTGGTGGAAAATTTAAAAAGTGTTCACCAAACAATTAATATTCTATTAGAAATCATCATCACCTTCTTCCAGCACCCTCACCGTGAGGAATGACACTGGGTCATGTGACAGTATGATTAGCTGTTCATCTTCTCTTCTCAGGTCCCTGAAGCCCCTCCCCCACGGAGCCTGCCTGTGGACATTAGCGCCCCCTGTGGATGGCAGCGTGTTAATCTCTTCCCAGTAGGCCGCAGGTCCCAGAGGTCAGGACAGGAGTGACTCATGTATTTCACAAGGGAAGCTTTGCCCCCCGTTATAAAAAGCCAACAAAACCAAGAGATCTCCCGAGGAGCCCCCATTCCCGGGGAGTGCCTGACGAAGTACTTGAAAAGCAAATGAACTTATGTTTTCTGCGTTTTTAGATGTCTGACAGGGTACAAAAGTTCATCTTTAATAGGGAGGCAAGATAGAATGCTTCAAGCTGCATTGTGACACAGAAATCTCGCCTTGCTGTCTTTGAAGTGCTTTGTGATATTCCATTCTGCCTGAAGATACTCGGCATGTTTATGCAGCAGATGGGGGGTATTCCCAGGACGCCCCTCTCTCCGTCTCGCACACCGCTACTCTCTGCCTCTTAACTCGGTGAGATTCTTAAAAAGCAGCCGTTCCCCCGGGAGGGATGTGGGAGACGGAGCCTTTATTATGCATCCTAATTTATCTTATTTAATCAGAGTTTTTTTTATCTGGATAAAATTATTCCTGATAAGTGCAACATGTTTGGAATGTTAGAAAAAGATGATGGATAAAAAGCAGAAGTTTACAGAGGAGCAAAAGGTGGCAGATTAGCATCTGTTTGAAAATAAGTCACATCAAGTTTAAACTCTGTCAAGTCCACAAAGTTGGGGAAACAAACTGCCGATTTGTTGGAGATGATGAAGTCTTGTTTCTGGTATTTTATGAAGAGTTTTACCAAATAATTACTAAATGAGCTGCAATATTTACATATTCCTCCGTCTGTTACACTTTATGCCAATGGAAGGCAATACCGGCCCTACCAACCCTGCCATCACCACCAACCTGGCCATCACCACAACCCTGCCGTCCCCACCAACCAGGCCACCACCTCAACCCTGCCATCCCCACCAACCTGGCCATCACCACAACCCTGCCATCCCCACAACCCTGCCATCCCCACAACCCTGCCATCACCACAACCCTGCCGTCCCCACCAACCAGGCCACCACCTCAACCCTGCCATCCCCACCAACCTGGCCATCCCCACCAACCTGGCCATCACCACAACCCTGCCATCCCCACAACCCTGCCATCCCCACCAACCTGGCCACCACCTCAACCCTGCCATCACCACCAACCTGGCCATCACCACAACCCTGCCATCCCCACCAACCTGGCCATCACCACAACCCTGCCATCCCCACCAACCTGGCCATCACCACAACCCTGCCATCCCCACCAACCTGGCCATCACCAGAAGCCTGCCATCCCCACCAACCTGGCCACCTGCCATCCCCACCAACCTGGCCATCACCAGAAGCCTGCCATCCCCACCAACCTGGCCATCACCACAACCCTGCCATCCCCACCAACCTGGTGGGGATAGGTTACAACTGGAAGGTCACTGCTGGCAGGTCACCACTGGCAGGTCCATGTTGGTTGGTCAACACTAGCAGGTCACTTTTGGCGGGTTACCACTGGCAGGTAACTGTTGGTGGGTAACCATTGGAAAGACACTTTGGAAGGTTACAATTGGTGGACCACTACTGGCAGGTCACTGTTGGCTGGTCACCACTGGCAGGTCACCATTATTAGGTTACAATTAGCCAGTCACGGTTAGTGGGTCACTATTGGCAGCTCATCATTGGTAGGTCCTTGTTGATGGGTCACTGTTGGCAGGTCACCACTGGTGGTCACTGTTAGTGGGTCACTACTGGCAGGTCACTTTTGATAGATTACAATTGGCGGGTCACTATTGGCAGGCCACTGTTAGTGGGTCACTATCGGCAGGTGACCTTTTATAGGTGATAATTGGTGGGTCACCACTGGCAGGTCACTGTTGGTGGGTCACTATTGGTAGGTCCCCACTGGAAGGCTACAATCGGTAAGTCACCATTGGCAGGTCACTGTTGGCAGGATACCTATGATAGGTTACGATTGGCAGGTCACTGTTGGCGGGTCACCACTGGCAGGTTACTGTTAGTGGGTCACTAATGGTCGGTCACTGTTGGTGGGTCACTATTGGCAAGTTACTTTTGATAGGTTACAATTGGAAGGTCACTGTTGGCGGGTCACCACTGGCAGGTCCATGTTGGTTGGTCAACACTGGCAGGTTACTGTTGGTGGGTAACTATTGGAAAGACACTTTGGAAGGTTACAATTGGTGGACCACTACTGGCAGGTCACTGTTGGCAGGTCACCACTGGCAGGTCAATATTGATAGGTTACAATTAGCCGGTCACGGTTAGTGGGTCACAATTGGCAGCTCATAATTGGTAGGCCACTGTTGATGGGTCACCATTGGCAGGTCACTGTTGGGTCATCATTGTCAGGTCACCTTTGATAGATTACAATTGGTGGGACACCATTGGCAGGTCACCTATGATAGGTTACAATCGGCAGGTCACTGTTGTCAGGTCACCTTTGATAGGTTACAAATGGCGGGTCACCATTGGCAGGTCACTGTTGGTGGGTTACTCTTGGCAGGTCACCTTTTATAGGTTACAATTGGTGGGTCACCATTGGCAGGTTACCTTTGATAGGTTACAAATGGCGGGTCACCATTGGCAGGTCACTGTTGGTGGGTTACTCTTGGCAGGTCACCTTTGATAGGTTACAATTGGTGGGTCACCATTGGCAGGTCACCTTTGATAGGTTACAAATGGCGGGTTACCATTGGCAGGTCACTGTTGGGGTGTCCTTGTTGAGGCCATTTCCTTAAATGTTCCCTGGTTCGGCGTCTGCGCTCTTCCTGCTCTCTTCAGCTCCTTTTTCTTACGCTCTCCTGCCAGACTGATGGGGATTCGGAATTGTGTCTGAAGCTATTTTTGTTTGTGACAATTTCACAGTCAGTTTCTATCATCGGAGATGATCCAATATCTCGGCACATTCTGGAACAGGCTGCAAACTTTCCATCTCAATGAACAATTCCTGAGCAGGTAAGTGCAATGTACAGCGAGCCGCCCGAGTAAAAAACACTGCTCACAATGAGCGGCCGGGGACACCATTTGTGACACGCTGATAGCTGCACTTAGAAGGATTATTAAACGGGCGTCCATCTGTCTCCGGTGACATGTCGAAGATTTCCACTGAACAATACAGATGCTATAGAAGTGGCATCGGCTTAAGACCCCCAATAGTACCCTGGGGGTCCTCATGCACAGCATTAAAGTTAAAAAGAAAAGCAGACAATGTTGTGGCCGGAGAAATCTTTGATGTGGCATGGGTGATGGGATGATGGGTGATGTGGCGAATTCCAGGGATTTCAGGCGCAGGGTGAATTGTTTCTAAAAAAGGATAAAATTTGTATTTCTCATTTTGCCCATTTTTCAGCCTTCCATGAATGAATATATGAAGAGATGAAATCGCGGTATTATTCCTGTAAATGGGAATTGCTGGAATACTTCTATTTACTAAAACATGGCGCCAGAGCCTGCAGGGTGAAATGCGATGCATTATCTGTGCTTACACCGTGCAGCCCGGCAAGTGGAATCAACCAATCAGATCCGCAGCACGCGCTCTATTCTGGTGATCCAGGTGATGTGACGGCAGCTAGAATAATATCTCTTGTAGGAGTAAAGCGTTAGCGTCCATGTCGATGGACAGTTATCACAATCCGCATAGACGTCACATTGACAGAAAGTTGTTTGTCAATCTGCCGCCATTTTGCAGGGACCTCGGGGACTATCTGGTGTTATTTGCCGCCACGGCATTGTCACATTAGAAGGATGCTGCGAGGACGGAAGGCTGATTAATAGAGCATAAAATTTTAAATGATGTAGAAATAATTTCCTAAATCTTAAGCTTTCTGGGTGTTTCATTTTATAATTCGCTGCACTCCTGTTTGTAAATTGCAGTATCAAGCGGCGGAGAATGTCTCTGGACGACGCAAACAATTTACAAAATTTCTGTCTAATAAATTAGGAGGATTCATTCTGCTTGAGTGGACGGCTAATGCGGCACAGAGCCCCCACCGTACCCCCCCAGGTGACAAACTCTGCAGAGAGGGGCAAACATGGCTGACCTCATGGGAGGGGGACCCGGTGTGCTTCTGATCCAAACTTTTGTTCTGTCCGGGGTCTGCAGCTGGAGGAAGAACATTGCACCAACAGGCCAGTGCTGTTATCTCCTACAAATGTGAAATATTCCAGGTGCTGATCCCAAGTAATAAAACATTCCCTGATCTGCGCCCACATTCCAATAATTAGTCATTTGTTTCTCATCATTTCCTTTTATCATAATACCATCACTTGCTGCTAAACGTGCTCAGTGCCCAGGCTGGCATTGCCATCTAAAATAATGGCACCTTCCTTCCAATCAGAGGCCATAGCAGAGACTCCACCCCTTAGAAACCCACCAATGACAGCACAGGCTAGAGCTGAGTGTAGGGCATCTAAGGGTCAGGCCCACCATAATATAGGCCAATGGTCATGTGATCACTGCCGGAGGGGGAATCGGCCAGTCTGGTCTTCAAATGATCAGTGTCCCGCGGACAGTTTTTGACAGTTTGTGTCCCAGGACCTGTGTGTGACATGTGTCTACAGTTCCCTCCAGCAATTAATGTGGACACAGAGCTGGACGCTGTTAGGATTCATTCCTGCTGTTGGAGATATGCGTTCACTTCCCTACGGAACGCAATTCTTCCTGCTTCCTTCTTTTAAGCAAAAATAAAAAAGAACTTTTCAAGGTGTCCTTCCGACTTCACACAAGATAGATAGATTGATGTGCGATCCGCCTCCCCGGAGACCCTCCTGTCTGTAGTGCGTACATAGAAAGTGGAGGGGTCACGCCAGGGCAGGTGTCGGGGGGCATGTTGGGGGTAAAATCAGCGCCTTTTTGTCAGGATGATTCAGAGCGGATGTCAGAAATTGTTTTAATGAAAAATGAAACATTAACTCTTTGGTGTCATGCAGTGATTGTGAGCGCTGACACTTGGTGTACGTGGGGGGTAATTGCTCATACATAGACGGGGCCCGGTGTATGTAGGGCCCTCCTGTAAGTGCTGCGTTCATTACTAATAAATCCATTTACAGCTGAAAAGAATTCGGGAGATGAAACCCGCAGCAATAATGGTTTTGGTCCTGTAAGAGATGGCGCTTAGATAAAATGATGCGTTTAGATTTTCAAGCAGCCGAGACAATTTCCGAGCCGGAGGGAATCATTTTCCCGGGAATAAGGTGTGGGAGTTGGGGGGTAACAATGGTAAATACTGGTAAGTGCCGCTCAGATTGAAGAGCAAAATATTCATTTCTGAAATCATTTTCAGCAGATTCGCTGCTAAGCCAAATGGCGCTCAGACAATCTGCAGCAAAATTAGAGGTTTCAGCTGCAGGCGGCACTGAACCCCCGATTATTGCCGATAACCCAGAAAATGGGAGAAGCTCGTAACTCTAACGTGTCCTGTGAGGGGTACAAACATTTCATCCTGCCCAACTTGGGGCCTCCAGTCTCGAGACAGCCGAGCACACAATTCAGGGAAATAACATTTAGTGGTTTGGAGAAAACATTCACCTCGGTATGTAAAGAGAGCAGGTAATTCACCCGGTAATTATATAACCGATTCATTGTTAAAATTACAAAGACGAAACGACAGATAACTCTTGGAGAAGTGTCCACTAAGTTTGCTTGGAAGGTAATTGCACGTAGAGGACAATTTGAACAATACAGTTACTTATTCACACATACCAGGATACAAAGTATCAAGTACAGAGACAACAAGTACAAAGAAGGACCAACATTGGATCCAAATTGACGCACAGGTATTAGGTATGTCCTAAAACCCAACGCGTTTCGCAACATTTGCTTCTTCGGAAGACGTGGGTAATTCGGTATCATACGTCTCAATGGTTACGTCAGACTGATGTAGCCCGTTAGATGTGACCGGCCAGACACCCTGTGGAGCAGCCATCTCAGGAAAGGTAAGGAAGTTTTCTTGTATGTGGGACCGAATAGTTGATTGTAGGTGAGGTGGAGAAAAAGAGAAAGCTGTCCCAGGTGTAGAGTAAGCTTGAGCAGCGTGTAAACAGGCCGATCCATGAAAGAGTTTGATCTGTCACATCTAAATGGACACTCTCACATCAGTCTGACCATGGAGCCATTTCATACATAATTACCCTTATCCCCTCAAGAATCAAGTGTTGCGAAACGCGTTGGCAGCTTTATCACTTTAGACTCAAATAATGCTCTGTCTTTGTACTCATGTCCTGATATGTGTGTATGGCTTACTGTATTGGTAAAATTCCTCCAAGTTTTTATGGGAATCTAAGCAAACTTAGTGGACATTATGAACCCTTCTCTAAAAGTAGCCTATGGTTATCTACCTTTGCATTTATCTCTATAGACAACTTGTTAGGAAAGAGCAGAGAGGACAGAGGGGCAGCTAAGTCGCTCATCCACTGTTGAAAGACAATTGCTGAGATCCTGGATTCCAATGGAAGGGGGAAAGAGGGGTGAGCTGAGCTGCTGAGTGACTGCTAGGAAGGG
>NC_092868.1:197613-203852 GCF_032062135.1 Pyxicephalus adspersus
CTGAGCTGCTGAGTGACTGCTAGGAAGGGTGAGCTGAGCTGCTGAGTGACTGCTAGGAAGGGAGAGCTGAGCTGCTGAGTGACTGCTAGGAAGGGGGAGCTGAGCTGCTGAGTGACTGCTAGGAAGGGGGAGCAGAGCTGCTCAGAGACTCGGAAGACTTTATTGCTTTTGCTGTCATCTTTGAGATTGAATTGCTTTACAATTCTTGCAGCTACAGAAGTCAGAGAGGGTTTGCTATAATATAATTTCCTATTTTAAATGGCTACTAACCTGAATTCTCATTTTAAAGATTTGATGAATTTGTCAGAATGGGTTTAAATAGCGCATTCATACTCATACTAATGTTCTGCCATTGGTTTTACACTTTGTTTTTACATAATTATTTTCCTTTTTCTTTGTTTGAGTCGATAGAGTTGTGTCTTATTTCATTCTTCCAGTCTTCCTTCCTTCCAGGGTGAATGGTAGACAGGGCCAATTTGTGGCACTTAGTCGTAGCAAAGGATTCATCAATGAATGTGCTATATCAAATAATTGAATGAACAGATTTATATTTCATTCTTTCAGAATAGTGCTGAATATATAAAATGATTTTCGCCAATATTTTATACAAATGACGCAGTGATAACGCAGGAAAACACCATGATGCTGCGGGAGGATGTCCAGGATTCCACCGCAGATTCCCACAGATTCCTGGACAGATTCCTGCAGATTCCACCACAGATTCCAGCAGATTCCCGGACAGATTCCTGGACAGATTCCCAGACAGATTCCCGGGTAGATTCCTGGACAGATTCCCGTACAGATTCCCGGACAGATTCCCGGATAGATTCCCGGACAGATTCCCGGACAGATTCCCGGAGAGATTCCCAGATAGATTCCCGGACAGATTCCCTGATAGATTCCCGGACAGATTCCCGTACAGATTCCACAACAGATTCCCAGACAGATTCCTGCAGATTCCACCACAGATTCCCTCAGATTCCCGGACAGATCCCCGGATGGATTCCTGGACAGATTCCCCCAGATTCCACCACAGATTCCCGCAGATTCCACCACAGATTCCCGCAGATTCCCGGACAGATTCGGGACTGAACACCGCTATGGGAACATCAGCACCATATATATAAAATACAAAACATCGGTGTAAATAAAGATTAATAATAATATGCTGTATAACATTTGGTGTTGGTAAAATCGTCTATTCCGATTCCTGTATCACAAGAACTAGAGCCAATTCAATAAAACTGAGGCCATTTCTGGATTCAGCAGACCTGAAATACACTAAATATATTATATATTATATTATATTATATTATTATATATTATATTATACACTATATATATATATATTGAAAAATCTTTGGCAAGTGATTTTTTTTTGTTGAACTTAAAGTGTTGGGTGGGGTTGTTTTTTGATGCCTAAATATTATATATAGAAACAGTATAAATACATCAATGAAATAGGTGTACTTGGCCAGGAGGTTAGAACTGGGACTTCTAGGTTGTATATGCATAGAGTTTGTAAATTTTCTCATGTATTGGTGGTCATTGACTGCACTACAATATATGTCAGCACCATAAACCTATAATCTAGCCATCTACCCATCTACTGCTTCAAGGCTGGTCATCACGCGCCCTCTGGTGGACGAAATGAAGAATTCAGCAATCTGAGCTGGCACAATTCACTTCCTTGCTGCTGCAGTTTTAGTAATTTATGGAGAGAAATCTGATTGATTGATCTGAGAAAATCTTCAATTTCCTGCAGAATTTATTTTACCCCCATGAATGTGGCTTATTAATCAATAATTTATTAGCTAGACCATTTCCCATCACCAGACCAACCCATGGTACAATGTATATCTGTTGATGTCTTTTTATACCCTCACTGGCCACTTTATTAGGTACAGCTGTCTAACTTCTTGTTACCCTAAATATCTACCCAGCCAATCACATGACAGCATTGCATCCTATAGACATTGTCAGTTCAAACTGAACATCAAAGAAAGAAAGGTGAATGACTTTACATGTGCTGTGGTTGTTGGTGCCAGTCCCGCTGAGTTTTTCACAAACCTTGGATCTGCTGGGGTTTTCACCCACAACCATATCTGGGATCTAAAAATGTGAAATGGGACAGGACGAGGGGCAGTTGTCTGAGTGAAGATGCCTTGTTGGTGCCAGGGGTCAGGGGAGAATGACCGGATTGGTTCCAGCTGTTAGAAAGACAACAGGAACTCAAATTACCCCTCGTTACCCCGAGGTCTGCAGAGGAGATCTCTGAATGGACAGCACATCCAACCTTGGAGCAGATGGACTACAGCAGCAGATCCCAGGGGCCCCTCCTGTCAGCTAATACCGGGCACATGAGGGTACAATTCACATGGGGTCACCAGAATTGGTCAAGAGAAGATTGGAAAAATGTTGTCTGGTCTGATGAGTCCAAATTTCTGCTGCCACATTGTGTGGGTGCTGGATTCCCTTTCCCTTATGGCCGCAGAGTCCCCATCTTCTACTTCCTGCAGGATTACTTGCCGTGTACCCCAATCCACCCTCTGCCCCTCTATTATACCCCATCCCACCCTCTGCCCCTCTATTGTACCCCAATCCACCCTCTGCCCCTCTATTGTACCCCAATCCACCTTCTGCCTCTCTATTATACCCCAATCCACCATCTGCCCCTCTATTATACCCAATCCACCATCTGCCCCTCTGTTATTCCCTAATCCACCCTCTTCCCTTTATTATACCCCGGACAGATTCCCGGACAGATTCCCGGACAGATATAGATAATGCAGCCCAATTTATGCCCCTTTTCCCTCTTGATGCAGACGCAGCTCTCGCTCTTTCACCCTCTTTCCTCCATGGAATTGTTTCATTTGCTGAACCAACAAGAGGAAACAGCAAATATTGACTTTTATACTTTATAGAAATATCGTGGTGAGGAAAGGAATAAGCTGCAGAGAGAATGGTGGGGGGTCATTCCTGGGATATTAACCCCATGTGTGAATCCTAAAAGTGTCACCTCTCCAATTCTACATCATTTCAGCTGGTTTCAGAGCAGAGCTGGGGTGCCCTCTGGGGGGGCTCGTTTGATGCATTGTCTTCTCTATTTCTGGGGGATATTTCTGTAATTTGCTCAAAAGGTGACACCAATCTCCATATTCTAACCAATGACAGGCAGGCCAAGGGGTTCAGGTGGTCCTGGGGGTTGTGCAGAACAATTCTCTCTGTAAAAGGTGAAATAATCATATCTTCATTTTAGCACACCAGGGATCTCTCTAATAAAACAAGGCTGCCCTCTGACATTAAAGTGAAAAATGGATATTCAGTCCAACTCTGACCTACCAGGATTACCTTGTACTGGGATCTGTGGTCTGTCCTTGTATCTGTGGTTTGTCAAATGTAAATCCAGATGAACCTGCCTTCTGTAACACTCAAACCTACTAAACCCCCAGGCATTCCATAATTCCCACACCTACCATGGTACCTACCATGACATTCACACCTACCATGATACCTACCATGATTCCCACATCAATCATGACACTCATACTTCCCACTGGTAGAGACTTTGGGATTTGTAGTCTGTATCAGAATCTTAGATCTGTACTGAGATCAGAGGTCTATCCTGGGATCTGTGTTTTTTCCCTGTATCCGTGGTCTGTCCTTGTATCTGTGGTCTGTCCTGGGATCTGTTGTTTCTCATGGGATCTGTAATCTGTCCTGTGGTCTTTTGCCTGTCATTGTATCGGTGGTCTTTCCTGGGATCTGTGGTCTGTCCTTGTATCTGTGGTCTGTCCTGGGATCTGAGGACTGTCCTGGGATCTGTGGTCTGTCCTTGTATCTGTGGACTGTCCTTGTATCTGCTCTAAAATACCCCAAACCACCCTCTGTCCCTCTAATTTACCCCAGTCCATCCTCTACACCTTTAATATACCCCAATCCACCTTCTGCTCCTCTATTATACCCCAATCCACCCTCTGCCCCTCTATTATACCCCAATCCATCCTCTGCCCCTCTGTTATACCCATATCCAACCTCTGCTCCTGTAATATACCCCAATCCACCCTCGGACCCTGTATTATACCCCAATCCACCATCTGCCACTCTATTATACCCCAATCCACCATCTTCCCCTCTATTATACCAAATCCACCATATGCCCTTCTATTATTCCCCAATCCACCCTCTGCCCCTCTATTATACCCCAAATCACCCTCTGTCCCTCTATAATACCCCAATCAACCCTCTGCTCCTCTATTATACCCCAATCCATCATCTGCACCTCTAATATACCCAATCCACCCTCTGTCCCTCTATTATACCCCAATCAACCCTGTGTCCCTCTATTATACCCCAATCCACCCTCTGCCCCTCTATTATACCCCAATCCACCCTCTGTCCCTCAAATGAACCCCAATTCACCCTCTGCCCCAATATTATACCCCAAACCACCCTCTGCCCCTCTATTATACCCCAATCCACCCTCTGCCCCTCAATTATACCCCAGTACACCCTCTGCCCCTCTATTATACCCCAATCCACCCTCTGACATTCTAATATACCCCAATCCACCCTATGCCCATCTCATACTTCCCAATCCACCATGTACCCATCTATAATACCCCAAGCCACCCTCTGCCCCTATAATATACCCCAATCCACCCTCTGCCCCTCTATTATACCCCAATCCACCCTCTGACATTCTAATATACCCCAATCAATCCTATGCCCATCTCTTACTTCCCAATCCACAATTCCCTCAAATGTACTCCAATTCACCATCTGCCGCAATATAATACCCCAATCCACCCTCTGCCCCTCTATTATACCCCAATCCACCCTCTTCCCCTCTATTATACCCTAGTCAACCCTCTGCCCCTATATTATACCCCAATCCACCCCATACCCCTATAATATACCCCAATCCACCCTCAGCTCCTCTATGATACCTCAATCCACCCTCTGCCCCTCTATTATACCCTAATCCACCCTCTGACATTCTAATATACCCCAATCAACCCTATGCCCATCTCTTACTTCCCAATCCACCATATACCCCTCTATAATATCCCAAGCCACCCTCATATTTTACCACAATGCACTCTTTGCCCCTCTATTGTACCCCTATCCACCATCTGCCCCTCTTTTATACCCCAATCCACCATCTGCCCCTCTATTATTCTATTATACCCGAATCCACCCCCGACCCTTCTATTATACCCCAATCCACCCTTGGCCCCTCTATTAAACTCCAATCCACCCTCTGCTCCTCTGTTATACCCCAACCCACCCTCTACCCCTCTATTATACCCTAATCCACCCTCTGCCCCTCTAATATACCCCAATCCACCCTCTGTCCTTCTAATATACTCCAATCCAACCTATGCCCCTCTCTTATTTTCCAATCCACCATCTACCCCTCTATTATACCCCAAACCACCCTCGGCCCTTCTAATATACCCCAATCCATCCTCTGGCCCCCTATAATACCCCAATTCACCATTTGCCCTCTATTATACCCCAATCCACCATCTGCCCCTCTATTATACCCAATCCACCATCTGCCCTTCTATTATTTCCCTGTCCACCCTCTGCCCCTTTATTATACCCCAATCCACCCTCTGCCTCTCTATTATACCCCAAACCACCCTCTGTCCCTCTATTATATCTCGGTCCACCCTCTGCTATTCTTTTATACCCCAATCCACCCTCTGCACCTCTATTATACCCCAATCCACCCTATGCCCCAATATTTTACCCCAATCCACCATTTCCCCCTCTATTATACCCCAATCCACCCTCTGCCCCTCTATTATACCCCAATCCACCCTCTGCGTATTTATTATGCCCCAATCCACCCTCTTCCCCTTTTTTATACCTCAATCCACCCTCTGCCATTCTTTTATACCCCAATCCACCCTCTGCACCTCCATTATACCCCAATCCACACTCTGCCCCTCTGTTATACCCCAATCAGCCCTCTGCCCCTCTATTATACCCCAAACCACCATCTGCCCCTCTTTTATACCCAATCCACCATCTGCCCTTTTATTAAACCCCAATCCACTCTCTGTCCCTTTATTATACCCCAATCCACCCTCTGCCCTTTTAATATACCCCAATCCACCTTCTGCACCTCTATTATACTCCAATCCACCCTCTTCCCCTTTATTATACCTCACTCCACCCTCTGACCCTCTACTATACCTCAATCCACCCTCTGCCCCCCTATTATACCC